>NC_058414.1:56644539-56726697 GCF_002201575.2 Neomonachus schauinslandi
TAGATAGATAGATAGATAGATAGATAGATAGATAGATAGATAGATAGCTGGATGATAGATGGATGATAGATGATGATGATAGATAGATAGATAGATAGATAGATAGATAGATAGATAGATAGATGATAGACAAACATGTATATAGAATAAATATACAAACTCTGGTGGCCCTCTGCCTGTTTTTGTAGGACTCATAAGCTAATGGTTTTACATTTTTAGATGTTTGAAAAAAATCTAAAGAAGAATAATATTTCATGATGTGTGAAAATTATATATAATTCAAATTTGAGTCCATAAATATAGTTTTATTGGAACATGGCCACACTCATTCTTTACCTATTGTCTACCACCACTTTCACATGACAGTGGGAGAGTTGCGTAGTTGTAACAGGAACTACACAGCCCTCAAAGCCTAAAATTGTTATTCTCTGGCACCCCAAGGTTGGAAAAGTTTGCCAACCACTGACTCAAGAAAGGGAAGGGTGGCTATCCCTGATTGCCTTTCCCTCCGTCCTTCCTTTCCCACAAAGAGGTCATCTTTATCCTCAATATTGTCCCATTCCCTTGCTTTCCTATTTAGCTTTCAGGTCTATATTGCTTGGTTTGCCTGGTTTGGACCTATCGATGAAAGAACTCACGTCGCCTCTTCTCTCTAGGCTATGGTTTTCTTTTTTTTCACTCAACAATGTGTTTTCGAGATGCATCCATATTGATCGGTGTAGCTGTAACTCATTAATTTCATTTCATCACTGAATAGTATTCTATTATACGCATATACCACAACTTATTTATTTATCCCTTCTCATGTTCATGGTCATCTAAATTGTTTCCAGATCTTTGCTGTGAACATTCTTCTGCATGGCACAGGTGCAAGAATTTCTCAGGATCCACCTACGAGGGAAATCGCTGGGTGTGCGCATACTCAACTGTACTTAGGTCATGTCAACTTGCTTTCTGAAGTGGTTGAACCAATCTGTACTCCCATTCGAGTATCAAAGTCCCCATTGTACCTAACACTGAGCATTGTCAGTCAGACTTTTAAATTTTTGCTAATTTGATGGATGTAAATAGCATCTTACCGTGGTCTTAATTTCCATCTCACTGATTACTATGAAAGTTAAACAGCTGTTTATATGTCTGCTGGCCATTCATGCTTCTTCTGTGGGGTCCTGTTTGTGTCCTGACCTATTTTTCTTTTGGATAATTTGTCTTTTTTTTGTTTCTCTCTCTCTCTCTTCTTTGGCACGCTTTGTATATTCTGGATGCTAACCTTTTGTCAGTTATACATGCGTAAATACTTTCTCCCAATGTGCAACCTGTCTTTTCAATCTCTTTATGGAATCCTTTGTTGAACATAAGTTCTTAATTTAAACTGGGGTAAAATATGTTCATCTTTGGCAGTATGGATAATTTTTAAATAAGAACTCCCAGTGCACCTTTCTTAATTGGTAAGCCATTTCTTTTCCTGCAGACTATGTACCACCAAGGCTAAACCACGAGACGTAGTGTTCCAGGGAAGAAAAGAGCAAGTCCCACTTAGGGTGGGGAAGGAAAGCAGAAGGACATGACATAGGGAGAGTTCTCCCAGACAGAGTGAGGAATCTGAAGCCCTGCCAAGAGGGGTGGTGGTGATAGAAATTTGGAGAGAAAGAAGGTAATGAGAAGACTCAGACCTTACACTGACCATAAGATTATAACACGGAGTAAGAGGGAAGCCAAACATGAGGCTTCTGCCACTTCTTCTTCAGGACTATGTGGGAAAGCCATTTCCCAGGGTGTTGCCCTGTCAAGGTGGGACAGAAAGAGTCCTGAGCCTCCCCTTGCCCCCTTGTAGCATGGAAGGAATTCACATGATTCACTGGGCTTTCCCGTAGGTGACACAGAAGCCAGTTGATCACTGATCACCCACAGGACTACCACAGTCCTGGCGTGGCTGTTGTCAAAGTGACACAGAGCAGAGACCACAGAAGAGACACTCCAGGCGAGTACTGGATGGAGAGCACGGAAAAGAAGAGGAGAATCTACGGAGCCAGCAAGGGCCAACGTGGCGCTCAGGGAACAAAGAGAAGGCTAACGGTTCCTGATCAGGCTGAGATAGACCAAGAGTTCGGTCAGCTGCAGAGCTCAGCATCCTGCAGACGCCGGCGGAACACCTGGCGACAAGGTGGAGTCACCACCTTGAGGCGGCCCGCGCAGACGTAGAGGACAGCGTCGGACCCTCAAGTGACCCAGCCGCCCGCCCCCGTTGCCACGAGAACATACAAGCCTGCCCTGTAGCTGACACAACTTTGGCCAGGGAAGAGAGGAAAGCTTTGCAAGGAGAGAAACAGACCAAGCCAACTGGACACAGTTTGAAGAGTTATGTTTTATCCGCAAGTTTAAGTAACTCCTCCTCCCAGGTGCACACAGTCAGCGGCGGGGTGGGGCCTTGGGACTGGCCTGAGAGTGGTTGGAGAAAACAATAGAAATCTGCTTGTTTCTTTTCTGCACATTGAGAGATACAGTGTACAATTCTACTCTGCTTTAGTTGTTACTATTATGGTCTCTGCTGTACATGGGGAAGCCAGACAGCAAAAAAAAGATCATAATGCAATCTAAATACAGTAATAGAGCTATGTGCCATATGCAAGAGGGGGAAATTAGCTACATATATTAGATTTCTATCATTGTGTAACAATGTTACCACAAACAAAGTGGTTTAAAGTAATACACATGATCCCAGTTTCTGTAGGTCAGGAGTCATGGTATGGTTTAGTTGAATCCTCTGTAAGGCTTCCATCAAGGTATTGGCCCAGGAGGGGGGCCTGTCTGGCTCAAACGACAGAGCATACAACTCTTGGTCTCGGGGTTGTGAGTTCAAGCCCCACATTGGGTGGAGAGCTTATTAAAAAAAGAAAAAAAGGTATTGGCCAGGGCTAACTCTTCATCCAAAGGCTCAACTGGGAAAGGATCTACTTCTAAGCTTACATGGTTTGTGGCAGCATTCAGTTCCTTCCTGAATGTTGGACTGAGGACCTCGATGTCTTTCTGGCTGACAGCCAGAGGCCATCTTGAGTACTTTGTCACATCTACCTCCCCAACATGGCTGCTTGCTTCCTCAAAGCCAGCAAGGGAGAGATTCCCGCAGCAAGACAGATATCACAGTCTTATGTAACATGATCATGAAGTGACATCCCAACACCTTTGCCATATTTTATTGGTTAAGCAAGTCACAGGCCCTTCCCACACTCAAGGGGAGGGCATTACAGAAGGGTATGAATACAAGGAGACAGGACCATGGGAGCTACCTTAGCGTGTGTCTGCCATACTACACAGGCAGGTGGGTGGGAGACAACAGGCTACATGTCACCTCTCAGAGGACACACAGTCTGAGTTGGCTTTTGAAGAAGGTTCAGGACCCAGAAATGGTTTAGCAGCCCCAGAACCTAGCACAGTGGCTAGCACACCACAGGAGACATTGATAAATGTTTGTGAATGAATATTGACATCAAGAGAAAAGTCTGGTCACCCCAGTAAGGAAGAAGATAGTGTTCTACACAGGACAAAAACAAGAAAAAGAATCATCAACACTCATCTCAGAGCAATAAGTAACATGAAAGCCCTTCCAATGGTATTAACACAGGAGAGGCCACTGCATTAATGTCTCAGCAAGCCTCACCGGGAAAGTGCAGTTAACGTCAAGGGCACTGAAAGGATAGGAGATGATCTAATGCAGGAAGCTCCCCCAAATACTATATTTATACAAATGATAAATAGGTTTCGAGAAAGGAGAAACCAACTAATGTTGATGACTAGGGAAATAAATAATATTAGAACTTGCACTGACAGGGCTCCCTGCTCGGCGGGGAGCCTGCTTCTCCCTCTCCCTCTGCCTGCCTCTCTGCCTACTTGTGCTCTCTCTCTCTGTCAAATAAATAAATAAAATCTTAAAAAAAAAAAAAAAGAACTTACACTGCCGTCCCATCTTTCATCTGGGATCCTAAAATGCTTTAAGAATAATTACATTTGGATGCTGCATAAAAGTAGATCCATTTTTTAAACAAAAATATGGATTTTATGCCCTTTAACGGAAGGTGCACATAGGTCTCTCACAGATACTGAAGGGTGACCTGGATGCTAATTTATCTTGAAGAAGGTTACAAAATCTAATTATGTCCAAGGTTCTAAATTCACAGTTAGCTGAGGCTAAGGAAATGCAGGGTGTGGCCACATTTCCTTCTGCACATCTGAAAAGAGGCAGCAGTTTGAGCCCAGGTTGCGGGGTGGGGGGGCGGGAACCGTGAGCAGCACAGATGGTTAGCAGCAGTCCACATGGAAGCCTGCCTTGTGTGACAGGAGGCGACCTGCTGGCGGAGAGGAGAACGAAAGTGGGCAGAGAAGGACTTCAGCAAAGATACGTAGAACTAGTAGTTACAGGTTTACCAAGGGGCGAACTCAGGCGGTCCGGGACTCTCCATCCACGAAACAGATTTTGGAAGAAATGTGACAACGACCTATTGCAGCATGACTGAGGGACAATAAAAGCAGGTGGATATTCTCATAAATACAGGAACCTTGATAAAAACCGTGCAGTAGTTAGGTTGTTTGGTGATGTCTAAAGTCTTCAGCAGTCAGCAAAGTTGGTTGTTTCTGTTTTCCATCAAATGGTTTATGAGGCTTCAGCAGGGATTCCAAACACATGAAATGGGTATGAAACCATATGGTTTGGGGAACAGCTGAGTTAGCATTATGTGGAAGTGTGGTAACAGCTAGGTTTATTTGCAAATGCCAGTCATTGAAGGGCATCTGTCCGTAGGCAGGCAGGAGCAGCAAGCTCCTGAAAACTCACCCTTTCCATTTGAAGATGACGCTAACGACATTTGAAAAGCATCCAATATGTGTCAAAGCCTTTTCTGGTTCTGAAGTATTATGATCAGAGTGCTTCTGCTCTTAAAAAGTACACTTATCATGACATTTCCACGTCCAAGTCACATCGTCCATTTTCAGTTGTGTTGAAGCCAGCATCTGTTCCTGGTGGGTGGTCTCACTTGCTTCGGTATCTTGCCATCTGACCATTTGATGTGACATGCGGTTCTTTGTGGCAATGTTGAATCCACTCAAAACCTGGGGAGTCTGGGGGAGGCGCTAGTCTCCCAGGGAAGCTAACACCCTGCTGGGAGACTCAGTGGTTCAGACAGGAAATTCCATCCCCCAACTCAGGTTTCATTTGCTCCTTTCCATTTCCTACTTTGCCTTGAAGACTTTACATCAGTTTGCTGTTTAGGCAGCAGGACATGCAGACAGCTTCCAGGCTCCAGTATGTAGACGTCAACACAGAAGCATCATGTGAACGAGTGATGCAAAAGCATAAAGCACCTTGACCATCATTGCATCCAGACAGGGCCATGCCACATCTGTAAAAAAGTCTGTGATCTTGTGAACCTGAGCGATAACTGCCCGTGTATATAAGGAGGATATGGGAGAATCGGGGAAAGAGACACCAATTTATTCATTCGATCTACTAGAAGAAATGACTTTCGAGTGAATGAACTAAAATAACCTAGAGAAATTACTACTGCAGGTTAGAGAGGGAGAGGATTATGAATGGGGCCAGAGACTGAGTGCAGTTTCAATCAAGTACCATGTTTGATTTATCAGTACGGAGCTCTGGCTGGGCATCTGATACACAAAGACAGGGACCTGAAGCTTCAGAAGCTGTTACTGCCCCGCACTCAGCCCCAGGGCCATGCCTGTCTCCAAAGTGGTCAGGTCCTATTTGTTGTACGAGACGCACCTGCCATGGACACCTTCACCAGGCTTCTCATGCACGAGTGGTCCCCTTCCTCTGAACGCCCTCAACATTTTACCCATACCTCCCTCCAGACACTCATCCCTATGTCCACTCCATTTTAGCAACTTAAGTACATGTCATGTCCCCTTACATCACTCGAGACTACCAGCCCTGTGCCTAACACATAGTAGGTGCTCAGTAAGAATCTTCTATCTTATACTTATTAAAATACAATGGCCTTCCACCCCAACCGCCTCCAGATCTAACTTGTGAAGTGGTGCCTTTGTGCTCAACAGAGCTGCCATGTTGCTACATACTTTTGGATATAATCAATGTTCTTTCTGGAGACCAGATAGACCTAAACTTCCTCCCCATTTCAGTTTTTAAAAATGGGGTCAGGACTACATTTTCTGGAAATAGATGAGTCTGGGTCAGTCATTAGTATCAGGCTTTGTAATCATCGTAAGCCTCTTTCGAGTGTGCCTCTTCAACATGCAGTCTGGTAAGCTCTCCAAGGGCAGGAACTGCATCTATTCCATCGAGGTGGCACAGCCTACCCACCCAGTAAGGACCTCTGCCCACAGTGAGTGAATGTTATCAATTGACAAAGTACAACATTTTAACACAGTTCCATATGAAGCACTGTCTTCCAAGGAAACCCTTGAAACAACAGCTGCTGGGTTAGGTCAACAGACTCGACCCACACCTTCACCTGCTTCCTCAGCCCATCTGAGTCATAGGGTTCATTTCCCCTGGCCCAGAGTCAGTGGTTTCAATCCTTTTTTTTTTTTTTCTGAGAAAGAAAAAGAAAGAAAGATATATATATATATAAATATCTGGACTGAAATTGGTTTGCAAGCAAGAACTATCTGGACTGAAATTGGTTTGCATCCTGCTGTTAAAAATGCCCTAATAGGCAGCCTTCTCCATTGAGATAAGCTCTCCATTCCCACGAGCCCCTCCTTGCTCCTTCCTCCACAAGAATCCATTTACTCTGGTGCATTTACAGAAGGTTACTGTGGTTTTTCCAGGAAACTACTGCTGACGAAGGAGGCGAATTTTCTTGTGTACAAAATTAAGGACCATTTGTACAGAACAGACATGCATAACAGAATGCTAGGCATATTAATATCCTTAAGATACCTGGGCCCTCCCAACAATGGTTAAGTGTTGCCAAACTAGTTTTACTTTGTGTTGGCAGAGCAGATGCCATAATATATAGTTCTTTTCGTCTTGGCAGTGGGGCTGGTGCTCCTGCCAAAACTGACTGTAAAGGAAATGGGCAAGAGACAATAAGCCCATTCAAGTGCATTAGCCATGTCGTCCAGTGGGGATATTTCAATTTTTAAATTGATACAAACTTGAAAACCACCCTATTTCAAGTGGGGGAAGATTCCATTTTCAAAAGAAGATGTTACGTTTACCAACATGTTTCTGACATCTGTTCCCAACAAGATATAGCACCAGATTACTGGGGAGAAGGTGGTCAGAAAAATCAGAGAGGGAGGCATCTCCCTGTCAAAAGGACATAAACACACATTGTAATTGATCGACTTCCTTCGGTCAGCTGTTTAATCTGTGGGGCGTAAGCACTTACATAAACTGACATTACCGCTGTCCTATCATCACACTGCCCCCATACATCTTGTTCATGACAATGTGTCTTTGTGAGTGAATAAAAAAGTGGAATTTCGAGCAGCAAATCTTACACCCTCCAAAAACCCAAACCTGAAGATCCTTAAAGAACCACCTATAAAAAGCAAAACCGGTTTGTTAACACAAAGTTCAATATTTGTCTGGGTTGGAAAAAATCCTACTTGGAGGGAAAGAAGGAGGACGTGGGTATTTCTGGTTTCGTGAGGCGGGAGACTCTTCAGAAATCTAGAGAGAGTAGAAGAGCCCCCTGCTGGCTGAAAGAGGAAGAGTCCCGAATGGGCCCAGTGGCAGTCCTTTTGAGACACCCCATTTCCCCCTGTTCTTTCATTAAGGGCAAATATTTGTGGAGGCTTGCTATGTGCCCGCACTGTTCTAGGCACTGCTCTAGGCTCTGGTGATAGCGTTAAACAAGACAGTCAAGGCCTCTGCCCTCTTGGAGCCCTTAAGTTGCAGAAGGGGAGACAGAAATAAGTAAATGTGCGATAGAATGTCGAGTGGGGATCAATATGACCGGAAGAGCTGTGACTCACAACAAAGCAGAGGGAGTAGAGGAGGTTGGGAGGTGGATGCTGCTGTAGTTTGGAGACAGAACGTTTGAACTGAATGCAGGGGGGTTGCAGATCCAGGCGGGGCGCACAGCCCGGGAGAGGGCTTTGCAGGGGCCTGCACTCCTGATGTTAGCAGGGCAGCCAAAAGGCCAGGTGGCTGGTATGAGGGAGGCAGAGGGCGTCAGGAGACGAGACCAGAGTTAGGAGCCCAACGATGCAGAGCCTGGCAATGGTAGAACTTAGGATTCTATAGGAATCCACTGGAGAATTTTGAACAGAGAATTAAGTAAATCTACTTTCCATTTTAAATAGGTCATTCTGGAGCGCCTGGGAGGCTCAGTCAGTTAAGCTACTGCCTTTGGCTCAGGTCATGATCCCAGGATCCTGGGATCGAGCCCCGCATCCCTGAGCAGGGAGCCCACTTCTTCTCCCTCTGCCACTCCCCGTGCTTGTACATTCTGGCTCTCTCTATCTCTCTGTCAGTAAATAAATAAATAAATAAATAAATAAATAAAATCTTAAAATAAATAAATAAGTCATTCTGTGTGTGACAGGGAGAATTAACTGCATGTGGGAAATGACACCCATTAGGAGGCTGTTGACGCGGTATTCAAACAATTCAATCAATTGTGTTTACCAAATTCCTGTTATTTGGGACAGGTTCAAAGATTAAGATAGGATCTCTGCACTCAGAGAGCTTTCAGTCAACTCGGGGAAATAAGATAGACACCCCTTAAACGTAAGGAAGACAGGAGGCAGTGAGTAACTGCTAAGCTGGGTAGGCAAGAATGTTGCTGATGAAGATGACGATGATGAAAAGATGATGTCGCCAGCAGCCAAGCCCCAGCTTAAGGCAATTTAGCCTAATGGTCTAGAGCCAGACTGCGGGGACTCATAATTCTGACACCATCACTTACTAGCTGTTCGACCTCGGGCATGTTACTAATCTCTCAGTTCCTCAGTTTTGTCTTCTGCAGGATGGGTCTAATAATCTACCTACCTCACAAGATTGTTATGAGGAATAACTGTGTTAATGTTATGTCTGAAATGCTTAGATCAGTGCCAGGCACTTTATAAACACTATGTAGACAGAAGGAATATCTCCAAAGTCACACCATTACTATCTTTACTACTGCAGTAGTCTGGATGTGATGTGGTAATAATTTGAACAAATAGTCATGGAAATGGAATAAAAAGGGCAGGTATTTCTGACTGATGAATACCAGATTTGGTGACAAGAAGGTGGTAAATGGGTTGTGGGAAGGGATTCAAAATGAATGTGAGGTCTCAAGCATAGTGATTAGGAAAACAGTAAGATGGGGAGGAAATGTGAAGTCAGGAAGGGAAATTGGTTTGAGCAACAAGGCGGGTTTGACCTGAGGCATGCTGAATTTGAAACGGACAGGTTAGGGCTGCCAGACTTGAGCTCAGAGGAGAGATGAGGGATTCCACCTGGATTTGGAATCCCTGCCTAGCAGGACCATCCTCGAAGCCATGGAGATGACTGAGGTAATCGAAAGAGAAGTGGCTGGAAGAAGCTCTGAGGATGGGTCTCAGGAGATGCAACCAGAGTTATAGATCAGCAAAGAGGCCAGTGAAAGAGGGAAGAATTAGAAGGTTAGGAAGAGAAGCAAATTATTGACAGGGATGGAGAAGCACCTGTGAAATGGTACTAAGAGATAAAGGATGACCAAGGATGCCTTTGGATGAGGTGATAATGAAGTCATTGATGAAGTCAGGAAGTTCCAAAAGTGCAGGTTATCTTGAAGGCCTCTGCTACGTGTCGGTCATGAATGCTGTGCTGTGCCCACCACATTTCCCCCTCTGGACCCAAGGGCTTATTCCCCAGGGAACGTTGCAGGCTGACAGCTCTCTGTTGCCTCAGCTGAGGAAAGCCACTTTGTCCAAGGTCATGGGCAGCTTGCATCAAGCTGACTGGTTGACACGGGGGTCTAAAGATCTCCATCTCACAATCTGACTTCCCCAGAAGCACGACAGCAGTGCTGTCTTATGGAAGTCAATAGAAAAAAAATGATAATATCAGGGAAGAGTTTGACATAAAGAGATCAATATATAAATAGCATTTAACACATAAATGAGAATAGTCTCTTCTAAGTAGAAATTCTGAAGTGGAAAGGAGTTAAATCAGAGGAAAGTCCATTGAAATGGGCTTTTCTCCAGAATCCCAAACCCATCAGACTTGCAAAAATGAAATGGTGCCATTTGCCTTTGGTGAGAATAGAGTGCTGGGTTTCGTAACCCAATTGATGGTGCTGTCACCCTACAACCTCGCAATCTCTTTTAATCTCCGAACTCTTGTCACTTTGCTGCCATCTGGAAAGAGGATTAATTTCATTTGTCCCCAAGGAGATTAATGTATCCTATTGGATTCCAGCACTCAGAGGGAGACCACTTTCTAACCCATCAGCACTAATCTGGCTTCAGCAGCTGCTTCGAGACTCCCCTGCCCTCCATCCACCATCGGGAACACCATCTCCAGGTCACCTGCATTCTCTTCACAGCTGGAGACATGGACATGGACGGGGTGCCAAAGCCCCTCCTGCTGCTCCCAAGAAGGAAGAACTTTTGAGGATCCTGGGACACTGTCGATGTGATGCCTTGCAAAGTTCTCTTTCATATTGGGTGGTCTTACTAGAGCTGAGTGATCTCTCCATAAACCTTGTGGGCCTTCCCATAAGCTAACTGTGTGTGTTTGGAGGGGGTACATGGAAGGGCTACTCTTCTTATGTAAGAGAATGTTCTTTTGTACAACCAGGTACACTCCCCAACCTCTCAGATGTTAGTAATGGCAGGAACCATGACTGTTTGCTCACCACCAGACCCCCAAGAACCCAGTGAAGTGCCTAAATACATAGTAGGTGTTGATTGTAGAGTGAATGAAAAACTGGAACAAGGTGGATGACTAACAAAGTAAAGAAAATAATTGGCAAATATAGATTGTAAAGATGGCTAAGGACTGTTACACTCCATGTAATTCCTGACTAAATTTGACTCCCCTTCCTGTTACCTCAGCATAGATCAGGCCCTACGTCTCCCTCAGCGATCCAGATGCCCATGGTAGATACTTAATAAAAGCCCCTTGGGGGGCGCCTGGGTGGCTCAGTTGGTTAAGCGACTGCCTTCGGCTCAGGTCATGATCCTGGAGTCCCTGGATCGAGTCCCGCATCGGGCTCCCTGCTCGGCAGGGAGCCTGCTTCTCCCTCTGGCCCTCCCCCCTCTCATGTGCTCTCTATCTCTCTCATTCTCTCTGTCTCAGATAAGTAAATAAAATCTTTAAAAAAAAAAAAAAAAGCCCCTTGGACTGAGTTAAATTACAATAAAATCTTATTGGTGGTTCCTAACTGCCTAGGCTCTTCTAAAAGGGCATATTCAGTCATGTCAGTACCTCAGAAGAAGAGGAATTATTCAGCACAGAGCATAAGAGAGTCACAGGAAAAGAGAGAGGGGGACATTTTCTAATAATGAGAAGGAAAAAAATCCAAAGGGGGAAATTTTAAGAAAAATCATCAGTGTTCCACATTAACGGAACCATTATTTTTAAAGCTTTAAGAGTTGGCCTGAGGGAGGTTCATGAAATTTGCTGTCTCAATGAATCATCATGAAGTAAAAATAATACATTAGCGGTTCTCACCATTCCTAGGACTTACATGCATTGTCATTTCATCTCCTTGATAACCCCATGCGTTAGGTTTACCAGTATTGCCATTTCCATTTTTCAGATGTGGAAACTGAGGTCTAGAGAAGTTAAATGACTTGCCCAAGGTGACACAGCCGGTAAGTGGTGCCACATCTTTAGAAAGAATACCCTTGGTCAACAACTGTATGACACCTTGAGGCCCTAAGGAACAGTATTTCTAACATCATGGGCACTTAAAACAAAAGAGAACATGGACTGTGTTTGTGGGCCGTGGTTTTTGTCTGTTTTGTTCACAGCTAAACCCCAAGAGCCTGGAATAATGCCTGGCACATAATGGGCATTTGAAAATATTTGTTGAACTTGTGGTTGAACCAAAACGAGATATGTAGCATCTCCTACACAGGTACCATATAAACTTTATGGTACAATTAAGATCCAGCCTGCAGGGCATGGTTTCTTGGAAGAACCCAAATTGCTAAGTCTCACTTCCCATTTGCTTTGTATTTTTTATTTGAATTATTCTGTGCGATGATCAAGGCAGTTTTATGATGGTTAGGGAATGTCTCCAAAGTCACACTACTTGCTAGAGGAAGAAATAAATGAGACTAGAACAGAGGTCTTCTCGAATGGCCTAGCAATGCAGGTATAGGAGATGCTTTCTTAGTGCCATGAACCATGAACCCAAGTTCAAGAGTTGCTTTGTTAATCACTCAATGACTTTTTATTTGTATATTGAGGCAGGATTATTTCCTGGATAAGAGGCATGGGCGGATGATCTAATTTAGGCACACTTCTTAATGCCTCTGAACCCTGGTTTCCTCATGTGGGGAACATGAGTACTGTAGTACTTACCTCTGTCAGTCAGACTCCAATCAGGACAGAAGCATCACTCCAGACATCTCAGAGACAGGGCACTTAATATGGAGAATTGGTTACCTGGGTGATGGAAGGGCTGAGAAGCCAAATAAGATACTGAGGCAATCCAGAGACCAGGAAGCCACTACCACATCTAGATAGTGTCAGGGCAGGTAAGGACACCTGCCTGCCCAGAAGCCAGGGCCACCACCTGCATCAGAGCAAGAAAGGAGAAATACTGGGGGCACCTGGGTGGCTCAGTTGGTTGAGCATCTGTCTTCAGCTCGCTCATGATCCTGGGGTCCTGGGACCAAGCCCCGCATCCGGCTCCCCGCTCAGCGGGGAGTCTGCTTCTCCCTCTCCCTCTGCCCCTCCCCACCGACTCGTGCTCTCTCTCTCTCTCTTTCTCAAATAAGTAAATAAAATCTTTTTTTAAAAAATAAAATAAATAAAAAGTAAAGGAGAAATACTCTCACCTTTTCCCCCTTTCTGCCCACCAGCTTATACCTTTGTCTCTTCTTGGTTCAACCTAACTCAAAGCCAAGGAACCTGGGAAACGGGGTACAGAGCAGAGCAAGAGAAGGGCAGAGATGGATCTGGGAGCAAATAGGCAAGCAACCAGCTCAGGACCTCATGGAGCTGCCGCAAGATTAAATGAGATACACGTAATGGGGTTAGCCCTGTTCCTGGTACATAATAGTGCTTAATGAAAGGTATTGTTGTTATTATATTTTTTTTTTTAAAGATTTTATTTATTTATTTGAGAGAGAGAGAGTGAGAGACAGAGAGCATGAGAGGGGGGAGGGTCAGAAGGAGAAGCAGACTCCCTGCCGAGCAGGGAGCCCGATGCGGGACTCAATCCTGGGACTCCAGGATCATGACCTGAGCTGAAGGCAGTCGCTTAACCAACTGAGCCACCCAGGCGCCCTGTTGTTATTATATTTAATAGGTACAGGAGTAGGCATGGGTAATGAAAAAGACAGCCTCTGCCGTCAATAGCAAGCAGTCTGGACCTCGTAGCCCATTTTTCAGCTATGATGCCATCTGTGGGCCTCTGGAGTGAAATCTTCTAGTGGGCGTCATCCCGCCATATTGGTTCAGGGGACCAACTTCAGACCATGAATATCTCCCATCAGGCATTAGTGATTACAGAGAAAAACAGACCAATATTGGCCTATAAATGTTTTCCTCTCCTAGAATAAAAAAGTCATTAACAATGCAAAATATTTTTATGTGAGACACAAAATGATGTGTCATCAAAATAGGCATCAGCTCAATCATCCTCCTCGATAAGACAGTGACTGTGAGTATGTGGTTCACACAGCTGACTGCATGTCTGATTTAAAAGTACTTAATGCACTCCTATAAAGGAGATGGCTTTACCCTTGGAAGTTTATTTTGAGAAAGAGCTTTCTCAAATAAAACATGCTCCCCACACTGAGGACATGAAACCTTGGGTGAGGGGTTTCAGCACCCTGGTACCGAGCAGAGCCCATAGATGCTGCTATTTAGAGGCCAGGAAATCCTGTCTTAACATCTGTCCCCCTTATCCCAAGCCTCTGAGTTACAGAGTATTAGTGCTGCAGCTTGAAAAATACATTAGTGTGTTTCACTAAGATGCAGAAACCACTCTGAAAGCACAAATGCTAAGAAGTGCTACTCTTCATGGTCAGCAGAAAGATAAGATAGAGACTGCGATGGCAACTTGACCATGGAATTGGGGCCTGGCCACACCAGGGCAGCATCTGATACTCCCTGCTTTCTCATCCTGTCTCCATCTACTCAGGGAAAATGGGCTACGAGGGAGATTTATACTCTGCGTTTGAAGTAACAATGCCACCTTAAATAGCAGGCATTCTGGAACATTCTAATTAGGTGGGAAGACACATAATCTGTGTCTTCCAATATATGACTAAACGAAGTCACTGAGAGCTTTCAACTCATCTCTAAAGAACATGAATGAAAATTGTATTTTGTACAGAGAAATAGAAGGGAAAGATGGAGTAAGTTTCCAAAAATTATGGGTAAAATTGAGCTGGATTAATAACTTCTTTCCTATACAAAACGAATCAACTTGACAACGTGGTGACTCTGAAGTCACCATAGGCTTAAGACAATGGAATGGCTCTGCCGTTCTCCATGCTGATCCAAAACGTTTCAGAAGGGAGAGCTCCTGGACACAACAAATTTCATTCTGATATTGTTTCCTGGTTCTGTCTTTTGGGTCCCCAGTATAAATGATATCATTGTTCCCATTAGTTTGACATGAAGTGCTGCCAACTCATAATTACAAATGCCTCCCCCCCACCCCCCACTCCCCCACCCCCCCCAGCATTCTGTTACATGGAGCTGTCAGTGAGTCTCATCTCCAAATTATAATGGCACTGTTTGCTTTATTTAGGCTTGGGTGATACAGGATGGATGCCCTTCTAGAAAAGCATGTGCATTTAAGATGGCAGAGCAAGAATGATTTATATAGGGAATAACTCCTTATTCTGTCAAAGACCTGGCAGAATCTTTCTGGGAAAACTAATTGCAGCCAGTTCCTTCCACTGCTTGAAGATGAACTATCGGCATCTCTGCCAGCTATTATAAGATACAATCTGCCAACCATAAGAAGAGAGGAAACCAGATTCCTCATTCTCAACATTTGTACAGGCCTGATAATGCTAAGTTTCTCCAAAGCCAGTTATTGAGATTTGAATGTCCCCTTTACAAACATACGCCATTTTCCTTTGATCATTACAAAATCCCACAACTTTTCTGGACCATTTAAGATGCACACAAAAGTAATCGTTATCCTGCAGCCCTGCTGACGTAGTTGCTGTGAATGTCGGGTCTGTGATGCCCTTGCGCTCTCATGAACGGTAGAGATGCAGGCTGCTCATTTGACTGGGAAAGGCGAGGAAAGAGTCTGTCCTGAACCTGGGAGTTGGGAGAGTTTTCCTGTTCACCGACTGTTCTTTCTACTCTCCCTGTCGTGGTTCTTTCTCCCTGACCACCCTTCAGTGAGTCTGAGAACCACGTTGGACACTCTGCTCCTCCACTACAGTGGACAGAAGGTAAGGAAGGAAGCCCAGTGTGGGGCGGTCCCCTTACAAGACCGGGAGCCACCAGAACCTCCCTGGATGCTCCCTGGGAGAGGCCCAAATTCAATCCCATCTGATCAGTTAGACCAGTAGTTATCAACAGGGGTGATTTCCCCCCAGGGGACATTTGGCAATGTCTGGAGACACGTTTGGTTGCCACAAGTCGAGAGCAGGGGTGCCCTCCTGGCATTTAGCAGGGAGAGAGACGCAGCGCTGCTCAACATCTGGCTCTGCACAGGACAGGCCCCCTGGATGAAGACTTGTCTGAACCAAAACGTCAATAGTGCCAAGGTTGAGAAATCCTGATCTAGATTTTAATCAAGGTGTGTAAATAAGAGGATTTAGGCAAGCCTCCCCCTCTTCCAATTCCGTGCACAAAGCCCTGCACGGAAGCTACAGCCCATGCCGGAGCCCTGTTGAGGCCCCGCAGTGGCCTGATTCAGCAGATCACACTTTCATAATGTAATGCAATTCTTCCTCATTTTTTTTAATGTTATTTGGGCCCTTTAATATAATTTGGCAAGCCATTATAGTTGTTACAGCTGCTAGTTTTGCCCTCAATACTGATTTCACTTATGACCTCAGCCGGAATAAGATTTAAAGTTTGAGATGATGTAAGTGAATAAGGATTATTAGATTTATTCGTATGGCAATTTAAATAAGAAACTGCCTGGCTTAGAATAAGTGGTAAATGAAAAAAGCTAGTGATTTATAGACCTGTCCATTTTAAAGATTTATATGATGTGTGGGATGATTAAGTAAGAGACAGGCCTGATTATATGAAATATGTAATTTTTGTAAATGTAATATTGGAAGCAAGCTGCTAAACAGTGCTGCATGGCATCTCTCAGCAAAGCAATTTTTATTCCATGATTATTGTAAACCAATATGCAGAGTCATGTGCGAATTACGCACAGAGTCCTTGCTCTAATTCTTTATAGTCAGATGGGAGTGTGTTCATAGAAAACACATTGAACTTCAGCCTTGAGACATCAGTCCCATTGGTACCCCAAAAGACAGGGCAGGCTGCTGATTTCAGACCTGAGCCAGTGACTGCCCGCCTGAGTAATTCTCTTTTGTAAAGGACTCGGCCACTCTGTTCAGGTCACAGCAACCGACTTATGAAATGGAGATTATCCATTTGTCACATTTTAGTGACACACTTTGGGGAAAATACTCCTGACTCCAAGGTACAGTGAATCAGAAAGAGAAATGCAAGAAACTGGGATGGAGTTTCCTTTCCCCACTGTGAATCCTACTCTCATCAAGGTAGCACCTCAAGCCTGAAAACTCAAGAGTGCTCAGAGGTGATTCACGCAGGTGTCAGGATGCCTCCCCCTCGGGGGAGCCTCAGGATCCCCCAGGGAGAGCTGAGGCCCAGGGCCTCCCTGAGATTTCGTGCAGAGCTCCAAAGTCAGCCAGAGGATTGACGTGGAGGAATGAGCCACGGTTGGATTCTTATTTCTCACGAGCGGGGAAGATGTAAGAGATATTATTAATATTTAAATTACTTTGACAGCTGCTCGGTACAAACAAAAAACAAAACAAAACAAAACACCTATCCTCGGAGAACAGAAAGGTGTGGGTAGCAGTCATATTTCTTCCACAAATTGAGTGTAGGACCTTGGATAAATTGTCCACGACTGTAAACTCAGGACTATAGCTTCTTTATCCATTTCTCAGGGTTGGTACAAGGTGCTAAAGGGATCATTGAAAGGAAAGTCCTGTATAAAGCAAAGGCAACATCCAAATGCAAATAAAGAGGCTCAGAAGAGAAACAGAGGCCAAAGCGGAAACAGGAAACACCTTTGTTCAATAAACATCGGTGAAGGCCCCTTAGAGTAGCCAAGAGGAGCAACTCAGGAGACCTTGAGGGAGCTCAGGGCTGAGTCTGGGGATTATCTCAATTTTGCAGTGTTTAGACAACAGATTAAGTGCTGAGGGTGAGAGTCATTCAGCTGCGGGGGTAGGGAGGTGGTTAGCAAAGTAGAAAACTTCACAGAGGAAACAACATTTAGACATTCGGCTCCTGCAGAATGTAGAGGAATTAGACAAACAGAGAAAGGAGACTCCTAGTCTGTCCCCATGTTTGTCCAAGCTGGACCTGAGATCACTGTCAGAAGGTGAAGGAAACTACCAACTTGCATTTGGGTTGATATCAGGAACCAGGAACACAAATACAGTACACTTTGTGGAGGAGAGTGACACAGTGTTCTGCAGCTCTAGAAACTTGCAGAGCTGGCAGGGATCAGAAACTCTTACTTAGATTCCAACTTCATATTGAAATTTAATATCCTTCATAAAATATGTGGAATTTCCAGTGAATTATAGCAATTATGCTCACACCATTCTTTCTCTGGTCAAATATCATTCTTCTCAACTTTTAATGGGGCCATGGATTTTTAATCACTAATTTGAATTCTCCAGTACAGTGATTTTAATAAGATAAATATTTTTCTTTCATTTAACAGTAAATGGTTTGGTCCAGAGTCCTGATAAACTGATTACTGCTTCTGAAAGACTCATGTTGCCCATATTGATTAAATGTGATGGCATAAAGAAAGAATCGTATTTATATGAAATGATTTTTAAAAATTCAAAAAATATATATCTAATCTTTTAGCTCCGGATTTCTTTCAATAACCTTGAAATCATAAGCT
Source organism: Neomonachus schauinslandi (assembly GCF_002201575.2). Taxonomy (NCBI): domain Eukaryota; kingdom Metazoa; phylum Chordata; class Mammalia; order Carnivora; family Phocidae; genus Neomonachus; species Neomonachus schauinslandi. Next base: position 56,662,776 of record NC_058414.1, read on the forward strand.
CAGCTTCTCTAAGATAGAAGAAAAGAATAATGAAAGGAATCTGGGCTGTCAAATTACGGCTAGCCTCACTCAGAAAAGAGAAATATTTTTAGTTGTTAACTGGAGACATTGCCACAGAGCAAAAAGTATAGGTCAAGAGGGAGAAGAGCAAATTAAATAATAAGATGCATTTGTTTGTTGGAACTTTATCACCACACCTTTCTAAAAGCCTACTTATCCAACAGAAGTAGGTTTTAGATTTATTTCCTAATTACTACATTAACAGATCCCTGAACATTTTCCTGATTAATTTTACGAATTGATTAATAAGGCAATCATAGTTTGGGATAGCTTTTATATGCCACTTGATATTGATGTCATCTATTAAAAAAATGGCCAACTGAGCACCTGATATCCAGTAAAGGCATGTTCAAAAATTGCAGTCTTAGAAAGATAATGGAATGACCATGACCTCAAGTACTTTGAGCCAAATAGCAACTGTCAACTCCTGATAGCAGTATTTGACCTCAGAGCCAGGTGACAGAAACCAACCTGAAACAGCCATTTTCTCAAATTCTGTTAAAGATAATAAACCATGTAGGGAGAAATCACCCACCTGAGTAAGGAAGCCTCTTGTAATCAATGACCTAGAAACAGGCACCATGATTTGGGTGGAAAGGATCAGCTGCTAAGGGACTCTGGGAATTTGTTGCTTTAGATTGAATGCCCGCTAGATTTTGGCAGAGTTTTTGGTTTTAGTGATTGTTACTGTTTTGCTTTCTTCTGATTCATTTTTAGTTCTTCTCAAGGAGTATTTCAACATACATAAAAGTAGAAAGAACAGTATAATATATCCCCATCTCTACCCATCATGGAGCTTCAAGAATTACCACCTCCGGCCACTCTTGTTTCATATATGCTTGGGCATCATATCATTTCACCCATAAATTTGAAGTGAATATTTAAATGCATATTTCTAAACTATTTAAGTACACATTTCTAAAAATAAGCTTTAAAAAAAGTACGAATCCAAACCCATTATCACCACTAAAAAATTAACAATCATTCTTTAATTTCATCAAGCGTCCACACAGTGTTCATTTTTCCTAGTCGTCTCCTAAATGCCTTTTTTTACAGTCTGTTCAAATCATCTAAATAAGGGCCACATGTTACAGCTGGTTGTCGTGGCTTTTGAGTCTCTTTTAGTCTATAGGTGCCCCTCCTCCACTTTAATTTTCCTGGCTATTCGGTTATTGAAGACATAGAGTCATTTGTCCTAGAGTTTCCCACATTCTGGGTTTTGCCCTCTGTGCCCTATTATTTTCTGAGAGGTGATGGTTAGATGGAGCCCTGATTAGATTCAGGTTTGATTCTTTTGACAAGACCACTTTATTAGAGGTGTCATGTGCTTCCATCAGAAGCGTCATGGTGTCTGGTTGTCTCTTTCTGTGATGTTGGTGGCCACTGATGATCGATGGTCTCTGTTAATATAGGCTGTTTAGAGAAAATCATTGAACCACAACATTGAGGAGGTTCTGTTTAAAAAAAATGAATAGAAAGAATTTTACTCTGTGCCAGGCACAGTGTTCTACCACACGCATGCCTCACGTAATCACTCTTAACGCCTCTATGAAGTGGTGCTAGGGGAGAATTTGAACCCCCAGTCAGTCTTCCTCCAAAGCCCATTGTCTTAGCTACCACAGAAGCAAAGCCCCCTGAGAGGGGGACGTGAAACTGTAGCCAAAAAACATTTGAATCTTAACAAAACACAGCATGCATTTATTCTTTTAAAATAGATCAAAGTACCAAGTAACTGTTTATTAACGGGCAAACACAATCGTTGAAAGGACCTATCATCTGATAGGGGATGTGAGTTTGACTGCAGTCGGCGCCATCTTGGTACAGGCTGGGAGAGAGACGGAGGAGGCTCAGGACAGCCTGCACCGGATAGCCCCACGAATGTCACCAAACCGACTAGAAGCTATGATGTGCTGTTTCAAGCTGGCTCCGCCCTCTGCGCAAATCAACTTAGAGTTATGTTACCCACCCTCCATGTGCAAGGGTTGCCAAAATTAGAGTCATTTCATTAATCTCCCATGCCAGGGAGAGGTGGCTATATATCACTCCAGGTTACATTGACAGCAAGACAATAACATTACATTTCCACAGTGCATCAATTAGCATTTCCCTCAATTCATTTGCTATCAGAGTCTCTATAAAAATACCTTATAGCTAAAATAGGTCTCTCTGTCTTTTAGACTTCAACAAGACTCGCTTCAAGATAAACATTTTATTTTTTGGTATAAAGGAAGAAAAGTATGGAAACTTCACTTCAAATGACATCTCTAAGCAAATAAAAAGATTAATATATTTTTTCAAATGCTTGTCTCATTCCCACCAGGGAATGGTGCCTTGTGATTACAAGGAGGAAGAAGAGGAGACGGGGAAAGAGGAGGGAAAGAAAAAGAAGAAAGGAAGGACTCAAACTCGCGGTATTTAGGATGCTAGCTTTTATTAGAGTATTTAGGAAATTTAAATAATTGTCAAAAACAAAACGAGGTAACCTGATACAGATGCTTTGTCATTTATATGCATCTTTAAAAATAAAATGACCAAGCAAACTCAAAATTCCTTCTTCTTCACATATCTTCATCTCTCACAACTCGATTTTAGTCACTTTGTTTCGGACTCTAATTCAATATTCTGGATAATTTATAAGCTCTGAAGGGGTCGCCCCAACTTCCTCGACAGTGTTTATTAACAAGGAAATAGTGTCATGGGGGAGATTTCTGGAAACTCTTCTCTGAAATAGTATTCCTTCCCAGTTCTTTTTTTTTTTTTTTTAAGATTTTATTTATTTGACAGAGAGAGACACAGTGAGAGAGGGAACACAAGCAGGGGGAGTGGGAGAGGGAGAAGCAGGCTTCCCGCAGAGCGGAGAGCCCGATGCGGGGCTCGATCCCAGGACTCTGGGATCATGACCTGAGCTGAAGGCAGACGCTCAATGACTGCACCCAGGCGCGCCCCCCCCCCCAGGTCTTTTTAAGAGCAATTTAAATGGTAGATCTAGGTGGTGGTTTGCAATTTTAAAAATCAGTCCTTTTGTCACCTCTCACGTAGACTTTAGTATTCCTCTCCAGTTTCGGTCCCCTCTGCTTTCTTATGGATATGAATGTTTCCCAAATAAACTATGCATGTTTCCTGTATAATATATGAATGTTTCTGAGAAGAAACTCTAAATAGTTAAGAGGTTAACCTGTTGAAGATACCAAATAATGGTTTAACTGGACAACCTTATAATTAGCATAGAGAACAATCCCTTGTTATATTTTAGTGATCCTCCAAGAATGAGAAGATATTATATAGTCAGATTATAACATTCTTGTCTACTTTACTCTTTCTGTCTGGTTACAAATTTTTTTTTTTTAACTTCAATAAAAACATGCATCTTAAATGGGAAAAAAGAGAGCAATTTAAAGACAATCGTGTATGATAGGAAAAGAAGAATCATTTTCAATAGAGTAAGGTATTATTAAAAATAATGAACTCTCAAAGAATGCATTATAAAATAAAAACCAGAGGCAGGAGAGAGTCAAGGGATTTGTGCTATCATCACTTCACTGTTGTTACAACCTCTGAGAAGTCTCTACATTGCTCAGATCCACGTATTTGGTTCTTTCAACTCACATAACTCACTACGTTTTGAAGTGCTTCTGTAACAATTTATTAAATGTTAGTCCTTGCAGACAATTCCGCTGCTCTGTTATCCAGCTTTTTTGTCTTAGCCCCATGAACCATTTCATGTCACAAGACGGTGAACATAAATTTCGGTAACACCAAACACCTCTTTTACTGTGCTCTGAAGAAACCACTCAGGGAGTGAGTAAAGGTCTCGCAAACAATGCAACAGACAGGAAAACAAAGGCGGGCTGCTTCAGACCCCGACGCGCGGAGCCCCTGCCGCAGACAAAGGAGAACCGACGCTCCCGGGGCGCCGCGAGCCCCGCGCATGCGCCGTGTTGGCGGGATCAGGCGGCGCCGGGTCATGGAGTGGAAGGAGCGCGGACCGCTGCAGTCCCCAGTCCTGAGCAAAAATGCGGCTCTGCAACTCACTAGCTCTTAGCCTCAGTTTCCTCATCTGCAAAATGAAGAAAATACCACCTCGTGGATTTGTTGTGGAGACCGAAGAGATAACATGCATAGCTTCTCGAAGAGGAGCATGCTTCCCTGGCTGTTTTGTGTTTCCTGTGGTAGATGCTCAATAAATGGTATTCGTTATCATATACCGTTATAGCTCTGATCATCCTCCCAAATGTGTAAGGGACATCACCACAGCAACAGCGCTGTCCTTAGACTGAGTATGTAGGAGACTGAATTGAAACAAATTTAAATAATGCCCACACCTCTTTTAGACATTCTTTTAGAATTTGGGCTGTCTGAAAGTGATTCGTGTGAGTGGGCTGCCCGCTCACGTGCTTCATCTTGCCTGTGTATTCACTGCTCCCTTCCTCTGTTCAGACAAGAAGAGAAATTCCAATCTGTGGGTGTAGCAAAAGAGTACAGGTCTTTAAAAAGCTGCATGGAGTGAATGGAGCCACCAAATTTCAGCAGCAAAAAGTCTATATAGAGAGCTCCAAACTCAGAATCCAAAACGTCATTATTAGCCTTAACATTCTGAATTAATCAATCCATCTAAACCCACACCTCTGAGACAGACACAAAGGCCAAATATACTTCCCACACACTATCTGCTTTGGAATGTTGTTCAAATATTGGAGGGTTTTGAATACAGTGTATTAATCTAAAGATATTATAGGGCACATCTGAAAGCCAAACTTGACCCTGGAGGTAAAAGGGATCAAAGATAGATACTTACTATACATATTTCCTTCCTGAAGCTATGTGGGAATACCAAATAATATCCAGGCTAACTATTCATTTTACTTTTTTTTCCTCCCCATAAAAGAAGATTTCTGGGATTATAAAGACTACCTACAAACTGCCTAATCTGAGAACAGAAAAAAACAACCAAAAAAACCACCTAAGGAAATAAAAATCAACAGTTCATTCCAATGTTTTCCCAGTTCCAAACACATACACACACCACATATATGCACATATACACTTAGCTGAGAAGAAAAAAATAAGCCTTTTGACAAAAAAGGGCATTTCCCTGGGAAAGTCGACCTCTGTGAGAATAATGGTGAGTCATTTCTTCCTGTCTTGCTATTCCTTAAACATGGGCTTGCTGAATATTTTCCTCCCCCAGTTGAAATTACCACAGGAATACTACAGAAAAAGCTCTGTACGGCCATAGGGTCTAAGATGGATCCATCATAAAAGGTATTCTCCCGGGGCACCTGGGTGGCTCAGATGGTTGAGCATCTGCCTTCGGCTCAGGTCATGATCCCAGGGTCCTGGGATCGAGCCCCGCATCGGGCTCCTGGCTCAGCGGGGAGCCTGCTTCTCCCTCTCCCTCTGCCTCTCCCCCTGCTCATGCTCTCTCTCTCTCTCTGTATCTCTGTGTCTCAAATGAATAAATAAAAATTAAAAAAAAAAAAAAAAGGTATTCTCCCACCTTCCCAGAAAGGCTTATGACAAGGACCTATTTTTATTCTTGTGAGGTTGACAAGGGGCTAAAAGAGATGCAGATGAATCTGGTAGGCTCAGAAACATATTTGTAGTTGACATAAGATTAAATATCAATAACTCGTATTTCGAGTGGTGGGGGGTGTATGAGCAATCACAAGAAAGCTCAGGAAACACAAAACAGCCAGGGAAGCACGCTCCTCTTCGAGAAGACTGGCGTTCTGCTCCTCGGCTCTGTCCAGGGCTTCCTACAACCTCTACCACATATGGTATTTGAGAACCGCCAGATGGAATTGAAAGGACCACACAGCTGAGGCAACATCTTCCCATGGGTCGTCTAGCCACAGAGGTGGGCATCTGGAATGGTTGTTACTGTGGAGGAAATCTGACTAAGGGACCAAGGAAGTCAGGCAAGCCTCCTGCATCTGGCCCTCGGCTCGTCAATCACATCGATCGATCAGAACTGTGAGTTCAGAACCAACTCGGCCACTTCAGCCTGTCTGGTAAAGAGCCTCTGAGGGTTTTCACAGGATGTCCCCAGTAGCCCATCACTTATCCACATCCAAACTTCGTCAAGGGGCCTGGGAAGCCCCGGGATTCTCTGGTCAGGGCCGGCCTCACCTATGGCTCTGTCTAGGTGTGATTTTAAAGGTCATAAGAATCTCTTTCTTGAAACGTTCCCTCCCCCATCCCCAATGCACCTCACCCATCATCCCAGGCTGAATGCTTCAGAGAGTCCTATCTTTGAACTGCCCTGTCCAGAAAGGCAAATGCATTAAGGCAAATTTTTTAAAAGCAATTTAGCCTATGCCAGATTCCCTGAGGAAATGGAAGGCAGGGGACAAGGGGGCAGGAAAACTGCCGAGGGTGGGGGGCAGTCTAAGCAGGGGACCCACTAGGGTCTCTGAGCACCCCAGGAGAGTGGGGAGGCTCTGGGTGTTGAGAGAGTGGCTTCTGGTGAAAAGTGACAAAATAAACTGCAAGCATGAGAATTAAGGCAGACAGGGGAGGCCACATTTCTCCCCATCTCTTCACTTGGGCCCTGGTTGAAGTCCTGAAGGATCTAGAATAGGTTAAGCAAGCCTATTATAGACATTTTTCATTCTCCCACAACTGGTCCCATTTTCAGTGATCTAAAATAGGAGATGGTAAACTAGGGTCCTCGGGCTAAATCAGGTCCACCACCTGTTCTGTACCTATGAGCTAGGAATGGTTTTGACTTTTTGTAATGGTGGGGGATAAAATCAAAAGAAGAATACTTCCTGCCATATGAAAATTGTATGAAATTCAAATTGCATTACTCATAAATAAAGTTTTATTGGAACACAGCCACACTCATTTGTTTACATATTATCTGTGACTGCTTTCCGCTCTCAAAGCCTAAAATATTTATTATGTGGTCCTTCATAGAAAAGGTTTTTGGATCCCTGATCTAGATGGTAGTTAAGAGCATGTGTTCTGTGGCCAGTGGTCGGGGTAGATGTCCTGGCACTCAGTAAATTCGCAGGGAAGTCACTTAATTCCCTTATCTGTAAAATGGGGACAAATCCTTGTAGATTGAGGGCAAAAACTAAACTAAGTGCTCAGCCCAGGGTCTGGTGCATTGTAAGCGTTCAATAAATGGTGAGCCATTACTGTGTTTTAATGTGATGAAGTACTAGCATGTAATATTATTCTTCTACACTCCCTTGCCCTCCATTCCAAGTTAGAATACATCTTGTGCTTGAATAAGATGGTCCTTGAGCAAGACTCTGGAAAGGAACCCGCTTCAATATGGCTGCCACTACCATAAGGTTTTCAGGAGAAAACTTGCACAGCAGGTGTTGACAGTCATTTTGCACCAACCTCTAACCCCTTGAAATTCGACCTTCTGTTTATGTCCCATCACTTCAGGTAAAGCAAGTAAATCAGTTTGTAACCACTTTAACAACAACAACAACAAGTTAATTAAGACAGAGCGATGATCTGACTCACAAATACCTCTGACAAGGTTACGCGGACTTGAGCAACAAGAGCTGAAATGAATCACTGCTTGGAGAGCTCTCTCACCATGGCAAAAGCCACCAGTTGGAAGTCAGGTAACTTGGGGTAGAAGCTCTTTGCTTTAATTCAAGAATTTCCAGTTTTTTAAAATGCTTATTAGTCATCTGAGGCGTATGTGAGGGATTAAATTAGAGAACAAACATTGGAAGGAACAAAGCTCGGAGTAGCTTGAGGGTAAAAAGGGAATGGAAGAATTCTTGAGGGCGTGAAATGAAGAGTGTCAAGAGCTACTGTGGGCACTGACTTTCTAGAAGCCACCGAACGCCACAACAGAGGTGGCAAAGGCAGACCATGGCCATGATTTTCCATGCTTCTAGCCTTTGAGTTAAAATAAGAGAGCAAGGGGCCGATTCTAAGTGCCTGGGGCAGGCAACGAATAATAACTACTATTTTGTGAACTCTCACAATACACGTGCCAAGCAGTCTGCTGGGGATTTTGTATGAATTACCGTATTTAACCAGCCCAATCCAGTCAGGTGAGCTTTCGTGGCTCCGTTTTACAGACGAGAAAACTGAGGATTCAGAAAAGCAAACAACTTTCTAAAACTCGCACCGCTAGTAAACAGCAGAACTGGAATTTTTTGAATTTTTAAACTTGTGGACTTAGCCATACATGCACGTGTAACTAAATTCAAAAGGTGTATAGTGAAAAATAAGCAAGTAAGACTCCTTTCTTCTCTCCTTCCATAGAGGAAGCTGCTCGTGCTAGTTTCTTTTGGATTCACTCAAAGAAACTCCGTGCCATCAACAAACACGTGTGCACATGTTCTTTCACTCACAAGTGTAGCAGAGTAGACACACTGCCCTATAGTTTGTTTCTCGCCCTCATAACCCTTAGTAATATTTTCTTCGAGAACTCTCTGTGTTGGTATACGTAAAGCCGGGACTTGAACTGGACTGCCCAGCTCCCAAGTCTGTGCCGATGACCATTTTGCCACATTGCCTCTGCCTACGAGTGAGGAGGGATGCGGGAGGCGTGAGTGCTGACCTCAGAGTCTGGCTGGGAGGGGGAAATCCTCATTGAGCATTTGCTGTTTCTAGGACATGGCAGTAAATCCAAAGAACAGCAAGACCTAATTTTTCCCTCCATTCATTTGGAGTTAAGTTGCATAGGCTTGCCATCAATCATGCAAGCAGGGAGTTCCCCAGCACAGACAGAAAGCACCAGTGGGCTTCAGGGGGAGAAATCGTGGAAGGTGAGAACCGTTCCGAAAGGAAGAAAGGAAGCTCAGAGGGGAAAGGAAATGGCATGAGGAAAGGGGAGGCTGGTGGCTGGGAGGCAGGAGTGGCAGTTCCACAGAGAAGGTGTAGCCAGGTCAAATGGAACCTGCTTTTCAGCCATGGTGTGATCCCATGCTGTTGGTTGTGGTATACATTGCAAGTACTTTGCTATTAACAGTGGAAAGATTCTCAACTTTGTGTCCACTTGGAAAATATGAAGGTGGCTCCCAACTACAGTGATTTTCAGAGGGTTTAAGCCCTGCCCTGTCCCCAGGACAGGTAAGGAGGGGGGGAGTTATTTGAGAAGCTATTCGACTACTGTTCCCAAGACTTGCCACCAGATATTCCAAAGGTGTGTTGAGAGGGAGCAGCATATTTTATTTTATTTTATTTTATTTTAAGATTTTATTTATTTATTTGACAGAGAGAGACACAGCAAGAGAGGGAACACAAGCAAGGGGAGTGGGAGAGGGAGAAGCAGGCTCCCCGCCGAGCAGGGAGCCCGATGTGGGACTTGATCCCAGGACCCTGGGATCATGACCTGAGTCGAAGGCAGACGCTTAACGACTGAGCCACCCAGGCACCCCAAGGGAGCAGCATATTTTAAAAATAATTCCCCATCTAAGCCCCAGAAGCCCATATGAATGTCACCCTGCCTTGCTAGCAGTGCGGTGGGCTTTCTTGAGTCCAAGTAAGAAACCGCATCTCTGGGCCCTGTAGACGGCGTAGGGAGACTGTGGCCTCTGAACTCATTTGAAGGTGATGAAGGGTAAAACTGCAGCTTCTATCCGGTTCTGGATGGAGACTCTAGACCTGCCTGGATTTTGTACCTAAAGACTATCTTTCTAATGAGATAGAATAGAAAATACCAAAGGGCATATAGATCGATTTGTCTGTTCACTGGGCATATTTATACTTGTGTGTGTTTGTATGGACTTTGAGTCTCAGCATAAAATGGATTTCTTACACGAAGTCATGGTCCAAAAAAGTTTGAAATCCATAATCTGCTCTAGAATATGCTACCTCCCAGAATTCAAACCTATTCCTGAGGAATTCAAGCAACTGGACCATGCGTAGGTGTGCAGATCTCATACCCAATGGAACTTCAACCTCATTTTTTTTTTTAAGATTTTATTTATTTGACAGAGAGACACAGTGAGAGAGGGAACACAAGCAGGGGGAGTGAGAGAGGAGAAGCAGGCTTCCCGCGGAGCAGGGAGCCCGATGCGGGGCTCGATCCCAGGACGCTGGGATCTTGACCTGAGCCGAAGGCAGACGCTTAACGACTGAGCCACCCAGGCGCCCCGGAACTTCAACCTCATTAGGAAAGCCATGCATTACAAAAGCCGAGAATAGAAGGTGAAGACCCCATTGGTGACAAAAACCACTGAGGGAGTGTGTGGGAACACCATGCTTCAGGACTGAGTCACAGGAAGCTGGCATCTAACAAGTCGGCATTGGTAAGTTGGGCCATCCAACAAGCCAGAGCCGAATAGCATCGGTTTGCCCCTTTCGGTGAAGCTGTGGCCCTGAACCAACAGTGAATAGGGTTTGTCTAGCTGGTGTGCATTGACATGAATTGGACACGTGGGCCAGGCTCAGCACACAACCTTAGTGCTCAGGGAAATCACCCGGATGCTCATCAAACATCCAGGTTCCCAAGCCCTACCTCCAGAAATTCTGACTCAGAGTGGGGGTAGAGTTCAGAGCCCACCCACATGTGGAAACCACTAGAAAAGCAAAGAATTCCATTTCCATGATGACAGGTCAGTTTCCATCTGTTGGCAAGCAGAATTGAGCAAGTGTACGGGACTAGGAGGGTGCTAGGCACTGATAGTTTTTAAAAAATAGATCTTAAGGCCTTGTGCTCAGGAGTATATAAATGAACTGTGTGTAGATGTGTGTGTATGTGCATGTATGTAATTTAATTAAGAAAGGGCAGAAAATAGGGGACTAGGAAGAGGAAGATGACAAAGGGGTAAGGTATGGGCTTCCCTTCTTTTCCTATAACATTTGGGGAACAAGATCCAATCTCCTCCATTCATTGAAAATTTAAAAAGGGTAATGATATGAATGAGGTCGGGGAGTTCCTTGGAGGCTTGGAGGCCCTTTCTAAATAGTAGCAGTTAGAATAACTCACAGTCACAGAACAAGCCCATGAAGTGTCAGATCAGGACAAGGAGATCACACATCCAGGTCTGATGTGAACAAGAGAAGAGAGAGAAGACCAATAACTGCCTGATGTGTGATTTTTTTTTTTCCTGATCTGTGATTTAAACCATAGTTTGTTCTTTTGACAGACAGTGAAATAGAGAAACAGACTTTAGAGTTCATTATACAGTAGAGGAACTAAAGGTTATTTGCTCAGGATCAAATGGTTGGAACCAAGGTTTGAATTCGAAGCTTCCTTGATGAATATATTTAACTTATCTGCTTATTCCGGATGTGAATGGCTGGCTGGCCACATAGGTAGAAATTAAGTTAAGGCCAGCACTGACATTACAGTGTACCTGGTAGGCACTCAACAAATATTTGTCAAGTGAGTTAATGTCTTGTTTATGAGATACACAGTGTTGGGTCAGATGGCTGTGAAGAGCTCAAGCCAAGTAATGCCTGATAGCTTCTCCATGGCACATGGCTGATGATCAAACCAGCTGTTATCAACCCCTTACTTATGTGCCAGAACAATAATAATAGCTAAAACTTATTGAACACTTTCTAGGTGCTAGGCGCTTGCTGTGTATCCATTGACCGATTTAATCTTCACCACTATCCTTTTAGAGCAGGATAAAATGCCACGATGAGCCTTTTACAGACACAGGCCCTTACTACACAGAACCTGTAAGGAAAATTTGAGAACAAGTAAATTCTAACTAATAGTCGCTGGATGGGATCCACCCATGCAATAGGAGCTTAGAATCATTTGGGCAATAGGAGTCAGCCCTATAAGAAAAACCATTATAGGCCATAGAACCGGAGAAAAGTTCATGGTGGAGGTAGGACTTTAGCTGCATCTTAAAATCCAGGCAAAGGGCGCCTGGGTGGCTCAGTCCATTAAGTGTCTGCCTTTGGCTCAGGTCATGATCTCAGGGTCCTGGGATCGAGCCCCGCATAGGGCTCCCTGCTCAGTGGGGGGTCTGCTTCTCCCTCTCCTTCCACCCCTCCCTCTGCTCGTGCACTCTCTCTCTCAAATAAATAAGATAAAATCTACTTATTTATTTGAGAGAGAGAGACAGAGAGAGACGCTTAACCATCTGAGCCATCCAGGCGCCCTAAAATAAAATCTTCAAAAAAATAAAATCCAGGCAAGACTGGGAGGTGGGAGAGAGGCATAAGGAATCAAGGAAACAGAGTAAACCAGGGCCTGGGAGTCAGAATGGAGAGGGTATGCTCAGGGGGCCTTCCTGCCTGGAATAGAGACTGTGCGTCAGGGATTAGTGAGAAGTCAGTTTGAATAATATGGAGTCAGGTTATAAAAGGCTCAGACCCAGGCGAAGGAGTTGGCTGCTTACTTAAGAAGCCTGTTCTTGTTCTTTTTTAGGAAAAAGCCCCAAAAGAACTAAATGTAAAGGATATTAGCTTAGCAACAGCTTGTGAGAAGAACGGGATCGGGCTGCAGCTTAAAGGCCCAGAGACCAATATGGCGGTGGCTGCGTTAATCCAGGCCCAGAGGCAGTAGACAGGAAGAAGAAAAGAACCAGCTGCAAGACATATTATTAAAAAATAAGTAATCATGCTGAGTCCTCCTGTAGGCTGGGCCCTGGGCTAAAAGCCTGCGAGCTCATCTTCATCTTGGTGCATTATCACAGCAACCCTGGGAGGGGTGTTATTGTCCCCATTCTAAAGAAGAGAAAACTGAGGCCTTGACTCCACAGCCTATGGTCTTAGTGACATGAACAGGCTCTGGCAACAAACCAGATGCCTCAACTTCTTTGTTTTTTTCTTTTTTAAGGTTTATTTATTTATTTATTTGACAGAGAGAGAGAGACAGCAAGAGAGGGAACACAAGCAGGGGGAGTGGGAGAGGGAGAAGCAGGCCTCCCGCGGAGCAGGGAGCCCGATGCGGGGCTCGATCCCAGGACCCTGAGATCATGACCTGAGCCAAAGGCAGACGCTTAATGACTGAGCCACCCAGGTGCCCCAATGCCTCAGCTTCTTATCCAGAATGGCTCCTGTGAATGGCTCCTAAGGCCCTTGAGGGCAGGGAGGCAGTTGGAGGTGATGAATTCTGTTTGGGGTTGGTTGAGTCTGAGGTGACTGTGTGTTTGTGCAGGGAGATGAAAATACTAGATGGAGAATGGAGCTAATTTCTAAACTTGGATGTTCCTGCCCAGCTTAAATGTGGTGACTGTGGCTATGAGGGTCCTGGGAGCCTTTCTCAACTGTGCTTGACCTTTGCATCCCAAAATCTTGTTTAATCCATATAGCAATCCTAGAAGTAGGTAATGCTTCTGAAAGATAACACACTGAGAGTCAAGAAACAAGCCAGTAGACATTGGTTAGATCCCAGCCAAACACTGCCCATTCCAGAAGCTGCACATGTCAGGATGTTTTGTCGGCTGGATGAGAAATGAGTGACCCCCTTCTCACAAACCTGCTGCCCGTAGAGCCTTTCACTGCAGGCTTCAGACTAAAAGGAGTCAGACAGAAACATGCCTTTTCTGAAAGCGTTCTGGCCTTCTGAACCAGATGTACTCAAGAGAAAATCTTACCAAAGCAACACAACTCAGTAAACTGTATATGTAAGTTTGATTTCCTTTTCCTGAACAGTCTTATTCCATGATTACACAACAGCTGTTTTAGAAAGGAGACGGTATAAATTGTAAAAGATTTGTCCCTGTCTTGCAAATATTACCCCTTCAGGGGCCTTCGGAGCATCTGGAAAAGTAAGTCTGCCAATCCACCAGCAGATGTCTCTGTTTTTCCTAAATGAGTAACACTCTCTCTGTTCTCAGCCACTACATTTCAGATCCAATTAAAGAAAACTTTCTCAACTTGTCCCCCGAGATCCCAAAACACATTTGTCTAAAAATCAAAGAATTCCCTTCCTCCTTAATTTTTAAATGGAGAAATATAATGAGATCGTTTCTGTATCTCCTAAAAAAAATCAGCATTCAAGTCTCATGTACCCATTTCTAGTAAATCTTTTTTTTTTTTCTTTTTTTTCAAGATGTTATTTATCCATTTGACAGGGGAGGAGGGTGGAGAGCACAAGCAGGGGGAGCGGCAGGCAGAGGGAGAGGGAGAAGCAGGCTCCCCGCGGAGCGGAGAACCTGAGACTGACCATGACCTGAGCTGAAGGCACACAATTAACTGACTGAGCCACCCAGGTGCCCCTCTAGTAAATCTTACAAAACCAAGCTTATCCTAAAGAATATGCTACCCTCAGCTTTAACCTTTACTGTAGATCCTACTCATTGACAAATTTTGCTTAAAATTGGCAGAAGTAACTTGGGAAAGTAGACACATCTCAAGCATAAAATTTTATTTTATTTTTATTATTTGGGAGGGGAGCAGAGGGAGAGAGAATCTTAAACAGGCTCCATGCCAGCACAGAGCCAGATATGGGGCTCAGTCTCACGACCCCAAGGTCATGACCTGAGCTGAAATCAAGAGTCGGATGCTTAAGTGACTGAGCCACCCATGCACCCCTCAAGGATAAAATTTTAAATTCTGGGTGCTTAAAGTAAAAGTTTCTGAATGGATACCTTTGTTAATAATTAAACAAGCCCATCTTGAGTAGACATGGAACACCCTGGTTTGGAAGTCCTTATGATAGAAAAGATGCTGAGAAAGATTTTAACCTTATGGTGAAAGTAATTTTTCATATAAAATATTCACAAAGTGAGTATTCGCAAAGTGCCTGGGTGGCAGAGTCGGTTAAGCCTCCACCTCTTGGGCGCCTGGGTGGCTCAGTCGGTTAAGCGACTGCCTTCGGCTCAGGTCATGATCCTGGAGTCCCGGGATCGAGTCCCGCATCGGGCTCCCTGCTCGGCAGGGAGTCTGCTTCTCCCTCTGACCCTTCCCCCTCTCATGTGCTCTCTGTCTCTCTCATTCTCTCTGTCTCAAATAAATAAATAAAATCTTTAAAAAAAAAAAAAAAAAAAAGCCTCCACCTCTTGGTTTCGGCTCAAGTCCTGATCTCGGAGTCGCGAGATTGATCCCCGAGTTGGGCTCCGCACTCAGCACGGAGTCTGCTGGAGATTTTCTCTCCCTCTCCCTCTGATCCTCCCCACCTAAAATAAATAAACAAATAAATAAATATTTTTAAAATTTTTTAAATTTAAAAAAGTACTAAAATATTCAGAAGGTGTAATCAGAAGTTCTATTATTGGGGTGCCTGGCTGGCTCAGTCAGTGGAGCATGGAACTCTTGATCTCAGGGTTGTGAGTTCAAGTCCCACGTTGTGTGTAGGGATTACTTCAGAATAAAATCTTAAAAAAAAAAAAATAGTTCTATTACTTTCTTCCTGCTACGCCTTTTCCTCTCAAGACATCTGAATTTTACAATTGCATAAAAAATATAATTAATATTTGTTGAGATTTTTCCCCCTGAACAAATGGGGGTCCCAACTTCAATATACTCGCATGGGCCTTGAGAAAAATGGCTTTCCCCATGTCAAAGCAGGTTAGTCCTGCTGGAACACTTTTCAGTAAGCACAACCCTCATGAGGCAGGAAAACCTTCTCACCCAGAACCTCTGAAGGCCAAGTGCCAAAAACTCAAAACGTTGAGTTGACCCAGGCAAACCGTTCATGTCAAGATTCAGATTCAGGTTTCTATGGTGACACCTTTTTACATCCCAACCACTAAGCCAAACTTGTGGATTCCTATTTCATCACTTAACAATACACATCTACATAAAAAGGAGCACATTAGGAATAGACTGGACCTTAACGGAAATAAAGCCTCAAGAAGGTCCAATAACTATTCAGAAGATTTCAAAGTTCCACTTAAAATTCAAATTCAGTTCAACAAGTCAGCTGACATTGAAAAACACATTTTAAAATGAAAGGCCCCTCAGGAGTCTCAGCCCAGACATAGCCCTGTGTTTTTCCAGCAGAATCTTGGCCTGAGCCTTTCATTACTTACCCGTCCTGTGGGTGGAAGAGAAAGTCATCCTTGGACATGACATTGATCCAATGAGCCTATGCTAAGCATGTCTAGATTTCATTTTTTCACTGTGTATCATTGTCTTTTGTATTCAAGAGACATGCCGCATACCCCCTGTTCTAGTTCAGACGGTACTAAGGAGTGACCAGAATTTACTGCCATGTTGGATGGCAGGGCCAGCTGTGCTTGAGATATTTTCTTGCCCTAGAAATCACAATGAAAATGTGTCAATCAGCTGGTATTATGCCACCAAGGGCAAATCACTGTCACCTCCCCTTTTTTATTTTTAGCTGTTAAGTGACAGGTGACTACCATCCGTCTATTTCGAATGCTACTCCCCTTATTGAAGTCTCTGGGGGATTTTAGAGCTGGAAAAAGGTGCTGGCAATAGAGAAGGCTCTATGGTCATATGGTAGAGGTGGTCACAATGTTAGGACAGGCCTAAAAGGACTGGTCACTGCAGACCCTCTGAGTCGATACTCTTGGGGGAGGGGGTGGGGAATGGAAGGTCTTCCAGCTCTGTGGCTATTGTATAAAAGGAACAAGTTTCTCCACAGAAAACTCCGCTCGTGGCCTGAGGGAAAAGGGGAAGGCTGTGAGGTTGTAGTCCGGGTGGCCGAGCAGGCCTACTTAGAGCCCAGTTCTGTCACCTGTAACCAGATGGCCTTCCACAAGTCACTGAAACCCTCAGACCTCAGTTTCTTCATTCGTCAAAATGGGAATTGCAAAATCCATCTTACAGGTATAACAGGGATACTTTTCTGCAAATAGTAAACAGATATTATCTTAGTAAACATTTTGATGAAATATATTTATAGAGAAGTTGCACAAACTATAAACTCAGTGAATTTTCACAAAGCAAACACACCCAGATCAAGAAACAACAGCCAAAAGGCAGAAACAACCCAAAAGTCCATCAATAGATGAATGGGTAAACAAAATGGGATATACAGACATGATGGAAAATTATTCAGCCATAAAAAGATGAAGAACTGATACACGCTAAAATGAGGATGAACCTAGAAAACCTTTTGTTAAGTGAAAAAAAAAAGACACAAAACATCACGTATCGTATGGTCCATTTTATTTGAAGTATTCAGAGTAGGGAAGTCTATAGAGACAGAAAGCATATTGTTGGTTGCCAGGGGCTGGGGCAGGGGAGAATGAGGAGTGACTGCCCCAGAGGTACGGGGTCTCCTTTGGGATGGAGAATATGTTTTGGAACTTGATGGAGGTGGTAGTTGCACAGTATTGTAAATCTACTAAATGCCACTGAATTGTACATTTTTAAATGGCTAATTTTATGTTATGTGAATTTCACCTCAATAAAAGAATGAGAAAAAAAAAAAGAAACAACATAATCAGCACCTCACTCCCTCCCCAAAACAGCCACTACCTTGACATCTAACACCATAGATTAGCTTTTTTTAAGATTTTATTTATTTATTTGAGAGAGAGAGCACACATAAGCAGGGGGAGCAGCAGAAGGAGAGGGAGAAGCAGGCTTCCCGCTGGGCAGGGAGCCCCATGCGGGGCTCAATCCCAGGACCCCGGGATTATGACCTGAGCCGAAGGCAGACGCTTAACCGACTGAGCCACCCAGGCGCCCCACCATAGATGAGCTTTGGCTGATTTTGAAGTTTACATGAATGGGGTTATACAGGATGTACTCCTTAGGTCTGGCATTTTTCACTCAGTAGGAGATTTCTCTGAGAAATATCCATGTTGCTGTGACAAGCAGGAGATTGTTCTTCCTCACTGTTGTGTAATGTTCCATTGTATGAATATATCATAGTTTTTAAAATCTGCTTAAGTCATACTCCCTTGCAGCCAGCTTCTTCCAGGGCCAATCCACGTGGCTTTTTTTTTTTTTTAATAACAGCTTTATGAAGATATAATTCACATACCATACAATTCATCCATTTAAAGTGTGTGATTCAATGGCTTTAAGCATATTCACAGAGTTGTACAACAATTATCCCGACTGTAGACTATTTTCATCACCCCAAAAAGAAAGCTGTTCCCTATAAGCAGTCTCTGCCCAGCCACCTGCCCTCTAGACATCAGCAACCACAGTCTGCCTCTGTTTCGATAGAGTTGTCTTTTCTGGGCATTTCGCCATGGATATTTACTGCAGAAAACATGGCAGGAACGTCCTACAACACAAAGGCCAATAAGGAACTTTGAATTTAAAATCTCTTATTTTTATGTTTATGAAATAAGACGATGTTCATGAAAGCCCTATATGGTTGAGATACGGTTGATTTCTAAACCCCATTAGCTCCCATTTAATATATCCCTACTAATATATCAAGAAGGATTAAAGGGAGGAAAGGGGTGACAGAGGAGGGAAGATAGGCAGTCGGTTATGTCCTGACCTCCCCCATCTCTGGACTCCACTTGCAAAGAGGAGAGGAAACTCTGTGAGAGGTGAGTTGAAGAGAAGGCCAGGGTGACATGGTATCTTCCTGTCTCCCTATAGATGGAAAATCTCCTCAGACTGCCATCCCACCATAATCTTATGGTGCAGCATGTCTAGCCTGACACTTGCATCCCCAGCTACCCTGTCACCCTGAAGCTTACCACAGTATCCAGAAGCTCTCAGATGTCCCCAAGGGAGGGGCACAAGATGGAGCTAAGAGTCTGGCTAAGGAGCTTGGCATACATAGCCACCATGGTAGGGGTGAGGAGGCTCTGTAGATGAGGGGCAGAGGGCAGACCTGAGGGCTGTTCTAAATGGAAATCATAGCCAAACTTTGGGGGGATCCATAATGCTCTCCAAAAAAGGCGAATTCTGCTCAACAGAGAGAGCCACCATGTCCCAAATGAGGTGAGATTAGGCAGTGGGTACCAGCAGGATGGGAAATGGGACTGGACCAACCAAACCTCACTAGATACCAATCAGCACACACCCATGGGTCAATGCTAGGCCAGGGCCCCTCTCCCTGTCCCATGCCAGGAGGTATCATAAGCCACGTATCCCCCACTGAGCTGGCATCTAGGAGAGTTGTTGAGGTGAAGTGGAATGACCAAGTCTGGTCATTTTATCAAGAGGTACTGAGATTTATCGAAAAAAGTTTGTTTCACTTCTTGAATTGGACTAAGGTTGATTTAAATATAAAAGTTCTTGTATACTTGGTGGAGTGGGGATAAAGAAGATCAAGTCAGCTCTAATGAAGTAAAGATACTGCATTTTCTTGCATATATGAATGTATAAGTGTGAGTGGACTTGCAGCCCTCATATAAAAGATGTCAGGAATTAAAATATTGACAATGCCTGACACATAGGTACTCAATAAAAAATAGATATTACTACTGGTATCATTACTTTACCATCTTTATCATCGTTACCACTGCAGTAACTCACATAACATAAAGCAATTCTATTCTCTTGGGCATTTTAGAAAAGCACCTCCCAGCATACTTCTTGAGAGTCTGTGCTTGCTGCCCATCAAGGAGCAATTAGCAACAGTTGTGCTAACCATACAATCTCCCCTAGACCCCACCTTCATTACCCTTCTTCCTCTGCCTTCCTTCACCCCATCTGTCTCACTTCTCAGCCCAAAGCGTCTTGACCACTTTCTTCTGGGAAACATGGTAGTCTACAGCTAGACGACTTCCCTCAGTTAAAGAAAGAAACCAGAGGGCCCCCAAGAAGGGGAAGCTAAATGGTGGTGTTCTTTTCAAAAGTGCGTGTGTGTGTGTGTGTGATTGCCAAGGCTTCCCAAACATCAGCGAGTGAAGAAAAAATGATTGTTACTTTTGAGCACTGATGATAGCTGAAACTCAAAACGTGTTTGATCTTCCACGGCTAAATTGAGCTTAACATACATATTTGCTTAAATAAGTCATCGCATACATAACCTGGATTACCACACCTCCGCCCCTCTTCAGTTATTGAGTATCATGAATTTGTAATCAAATTCCTTCTCTTTTGCCTGAACTTTGAAGGTCACCACATTTCTATTCCCCACCCTACCTCACCACCAACTTTTGCCAGGATACGATACCATTCACCTTGGCAGATCCAAAATCTTATCTGTATTTACAAGCCTCTTAAAGACATTCACTCTTCCTATGCCTCGGGCTGCCATATGCTGAGGATTTTCCAGTATAACCCAAATGTTGAATCTTCCTTCCATCATTCTTGTAAACTCACTCATATTTTCACACTATGTGCTCCAATTTTTGTGTTCTGAAAAGATGGTCTGTATTTCTATTCCCATTCTAAAAGAGGCCAGCGCAAGTTTCCCACACCCTGCAAAGAAAAAGGGAATGTTTAGGGATGGATTTCCAGAACCTCATCACAGTCCCCCACTACTCCCTAGGATGGATGTTAAAGAGACCACTCTGTGAACCCAGCTGGTCCTAAAATCAAAGCAAGAGGCCAGAGCATTTGGTTTCCTGAGCTGTTACACTCAGGTAACATGAGCTACCTGGTGCTTCCGGGTTACCCGCAGACAGAGCCAGACTCACTGGTGGCCCCTCTGTAAGCAGTGGGATGTTGCTCCACCTCACTTTACTTCTCCATCAAATGGGGCCAACGAGGGTGTTATGAGACATAATTGCTGTTTATAGAGAACCTCAGCATCTTAGATGAAAGGCGTCAGAGCTGGGCAAAGCTTGTCCAAGACGAGCTACGCTTTGATTAGTAGAGTCCAAGGAAGAAAAATATACCCCATGTCATCTGAGAATTATCCTGCCTGCCTGCTGGGAGAAGCAAGGTTTCACTTTTCAGAAGACTTATGGGAACTTTTTGTTCTCATTTAAATAGTGTTTAGGATCCTTGAACTTCACATCAGGTGTGAGGTTAGAGGAAGTCCTCAAACACAAAGGGAAATACAACTTTTAGAGCCATAAGATAGGGTGTTCAAATCATTCCTTCCACATAGCCACACATTGAGTCCGTGGCGCAATTAGTTACTTCATTTGCTCAAATCTGTCCTAATGTCCATGAAACAGGCTCCAGGAACTAGGTTAGCATAAAAATTTCAGACCACTGGAAGATGAAAAGTCACATAAAATTACATGACATGGTTATTTTGGCTTACAAGAAATGTTCACACTCCATGGAGAATAATTTAGAAAGCCACGCAGGTATTCCCTCAAGCTAAAGTCAACATGCAAACAACAGCAAACTGAGACATGGTTCAAATTATTTGTATTATTCGAGTCTAGAGAGAAAGAGAGAAACTCTAATGTGACAGATTTTTAAACAAATGCATGAAACATGCCCCTGAATGCAAACTTGAGGAGGCTCAGCCTCTCATTCTAACAACAATGGCACTCCTCAGAGCATCTGAAAATTCCTCTTTAGAAACTTTATACAGAGCCCAAGGCCTCTTCTTTTTTAAATCTGTTATAAGGGCAAGTCTTCATATTTGGAGGGTACATTTGATTCTTTTAGACATGAATAGGCATCAGGAACAGGTGGGCGAGTGAGTATTCTACATTATGAACCAAAAGGAGAATGGGATTATGATGTAATCCAAGTTAATTTTCTCACATAGCTGCTACACTGGCCCTAAATGCAAATCTGAAGAAGCAGTTCCAGAAGCAGTTTTCAAGGGTTGATGTGGTAGATCTACTCACTCCCTGACAGGGGGACAGGGGACAAAACCACCACGGAGAGCATGTCACAACTGTCATTATACTGAACACTTAGGTGTTAGGATTTGTCATTTACAAGGTGCTTCAGCATAATAGATCTACTTGTGCCCTTCACCACTGCCCCATCCCAAGTCCGAGTACAGACCCATGATGTGGACAGTCTCAAAAAACATCTACAAAGTACAACATTGAGACCTTTTTTTCATCATGTTCTACAACTAACAAGATATATTTTTAAATACTCAATAATGAAAATGTACCAGTGACCCTCAATTTTGCTAGCAGTCACGTGAATCTCTCCAAATCCACGAGGGTCTCAAAATAAAGTATGAGATTTAGAGGCAAAGGTGCCAACTCAGCATCAGGGACAGGAAAGTGATTTTCAACTGGGTGACCAGCGAAACTTCCTCATCCCATACAAAGGCTGAACCAACACAACCAAGGGGAAAAACAGGAAGTGAAAAGAGCACAAGAAATGTAAAATCCTAATTCCAAATTAAGTATCTTTGTTATTATCTTGATAGTCGGTATTTAATATTTCTTACCTCCGATCCTTTTCACCCAGACATAATCATTGCATCAGAATAACCAGTCAGACACTCATAAGCAGCCAGAAGAATTTCGAGGCCACCAAATACTCCCCTGGATCAATTTTGGAAAATATTGGAGGTGAGGGTTTAGGTAGTGTTTTCTGGTGGCACCAGGTGGAGTGGCGCACGTGGGAAAGTCTATGTCATTGGGTGAGTGTTGTCCTGCAGAAACAAGTCTCTCCTCGGTGGTTGTCAAAATACATATCGAAGATCAAAATAATAGCTCTCTTTGTGCCCGTAGCTGCTTGCACATGGAGTTTAAATGGCACTTACTCAGTGCCCATGAGTGGTAGGATATAAATGTTTCCTAGGGTGACTAACTGTCCCAGTTCACCTGAAACTCTCCAACTTTTAGCGCTGGAAGTCCCACATCCCAAGAAACGCCTCAGTTCCAGGCAAACTAGAACAAAGCATTGATCACAGGAAGAAGGTGCCCAACTGAGGGTCTAAGATATGTTATAGCTGCCCGTGAGGAGTGGAAGTCAGCTTTCCTGACATCACCCATTAGGTTGCTTTGTCTATTTTGGCTGGTGCGCACCTCCAAGAACTAACTTTCCCTAGCAAGAGAATATGAAGGCAAGATCTGGGCCCCAACTTCAGCGCAATACGTGGGCCACACCGTACTATCTCCCTGGGCCTCAGAGCCACCCTGTGTAAGGAAGGGGCTTATGCATCAGTGTTTTCAAACCCCAGACAATAGCTTGACTTTCATGGGTCATGAAATTAATGTACAGAATTACAAACAGCATTTGTAATTAATGGAATAAAATAGAACAAAACAAGTGGAAAACACTAGAGGACATTACACACGGTAAGGAAGTAGTGTTTGTAAAGCATGTTTCAATGACATAGACATGTCTGCACGTACTGGGTTTCAGTGTCAAACTCCCTGCTTAGTGCGGGTTGCAGTCAAACATTTAAAGCCAACAGATTAGATAATCTCCAAGTTTCCTGCTGGCTCGAATTTTACAGTCCTACAGACATCATTTTTATAAATGTATTTTCTCTTTTATTATTGTAAAAGATCCTAGAATAAAAGTTATTGTTGCCTCATTTACAGCACCCAGCACAGGGCCTTACAGTTAGTTTGCTCTCAATAAATGTTTCTTATATTCCAACACACCCACAAGAACACACTCCAACATGATCATTGGTGCCATCTTCCAGCTCCAGCAAAAGCAGAAGTCCCAGGGCTGGGTGGCTGCCCAGTCAGTGGGGAAATGGCCTCTTGAATATCATTGCCTTTCGGCTTGAGAGAACTCAGAAAGCCCAGTAAACACCACAACCATGTGGGCAGCAGTCTCTGCAGATACAAACTTTGACACTGAGGTGAGATGCTGGCTTTGGGAACAATCTGGTTCAATTGCTGGAGAGATGAACACTCTAGCAAGGGAAATGCAGAAGAGAGAAAAAACGGAACAGACGTATCCTAGGACTGACAAACAGATCGGTACCAACTACACATCAGCAATGACTTCTGGG
Organism: Neomonachus schauinslandi; assembly: GCF_002201575.2. Taxonomy (NCBI): domain Eukaryota; kingdom Metazoa; phylum Chordata; class Mammalia; order Carnivora; family Phocidae; genus Neomonachus; species Neomonachus schauinslandi. Next base: position 56,686,402 of record NC_058414.1, read on the forward strand.
AGCACGAAACAGGACAGGTACTGTGGGCAGATTGCTAAGGAAAAGAACAAGAAGTATGATTTTATGGATTGCCACTTTTCAATAGCAGGATAAAGAAAACATGAAAGTTGGCATTTTTTACATCAGGGATCACAGTTAGGGAACACGTTTGTTTTTCAAAGCACCCCCCCATGAAATGAAGTTGTATGGGACTTTCCATACAATCAGGTCCTCAAGTAAAAATGTCAGCATCCTGGGGGGGCACCTGGGTGGCTCAGTCAGCTAAGACACCAACTCTTGGTTTTGGCTCAGGTCATGATCTCAGGGTCATGGGATTAAGCCCCGTGTTGGGCTCCATGCTCAGCGGGGAGTCTGCTTGAGAATACATAAATAAATCTTAAAAAAAAAAAAAAATTAGCATCCTGAAAGAAAAATGTCATTTCCTTTTAAATCACGTTCTGTTACTCTGACGTTAGTTACAAAGAGGGAAATGCAGAAGGTCCAGTCTTTTAAAAATTAGGAAGTGCTATTTCTTTTCCAAAATATAAGAACAGAGCAGAAATAAAAACTTAACATGCTACACTGAAGCTTCAACACCAGGCTACCTCAGAAGCAGGGTCGGTCACGGGATCGGTTCATCCCCCAGTGAGGGCGCCTGAGACCCTGCGGCCCCATGGCACCCGCTGAGGGAAGTGGATCCGAGTCAGAGAAACAACGTTTCGGGAAGTGAGCTGACAGGGGTTGCGGGTTGTCGGCCGGATGGGGAGGGACGCGGAGTGTAGACGCGGTAGGCACGCACGGGTTCCGGAAGCAGGCAGGTGCACTGCGCTAGTCCGGACTTGCGGCCCTGACCAGACGAGGTCAGGGCCGCAGGGCCCTTTCTGTCACGGAAAGGACAGGCAGGCTTGCAATCGCAGCAGGAGAGGGTTAGCAGAGCTTTCTTTCCTGCTGCCAGTACTTCTTACTCATTGCTTAAAAGTAGGTATAAATGAAGTAACTTCACGATTATAATCCCCCCAAGCTACACACTGAGCCCCGAAGTTCTTCATGGCCTCTCAGCTCTCCTCACTAGACTCCAGGAGAGGCACGGGGTCCTCGCTCCCAGCGACGGCCACCCGCGGGCCTGTGTCGCGAGGGCTGGACGGTTCGTCTCGGGGCCACTCATCCCGCCCGCAGCTGCTGGAGGCGAGCAGGGAGCCCCGCGAGGCCAGCCGGGCTCCTTGGACGGCCAGGCCCCGGGCAGGCGCGTGCCCCGGAGCCCGGTGAGCCCTGCGGCCGCAGCAAGCCCGAGCCTGGATGAGCAGAGCCGAGCACCGGCCCGGGGCCTGGCGCAGGAGGACGACGCAGCCCCCCAACGGAGTAAAACCCGACCGCGGCAGGGAGGCTTCCTTACAGGGCGAACGCCGCGTGGCTGAATGTGGGGCGCCGGGAGGAGAGACTGGGGACGGCTGAGCGATTGCGTCTCTTGCAGAGACCCAGCCCCGGAGCGTGCACGTGGCAGGAAATCAATAAAGAGCATCTTGCCGCTTCCTCAACGAGCCCAGCGGCTTGCTTAGCTAACCCGGGTCTGCCTCGCCTTCCAGGAGAACGCGGATCAGTGTGGGAGCCAGCCGGGCGGGCCTCCTGCGCCAGAATCACACGGGGAGCTGGTGGCAAAGGCAGATACCGGGCTCCAAAAGAGCCACAAAAATTCCTGAGCTCTAGGGGTGGATTCCCCAGCAATCTGGACCTCCCGGTGGACTACACCGCCGTCGATGTGGGCCACCTCGCTCTCCTGGGGAAACCGCGGTGTGTCGGAGTCTGTTTGCCCTGAACTTCAGCTCAAGGTGAGTCTTTCTCCATGGAGCCGCTGACAGTATTCATACCACTGCGGCTGGTGGGGTTCACTGAGATGTGGCCCACGGGTGGGGGCTCTCTCGCACCCTCCTGCACCCGGCCCCGGTTTTCCCAGACTGCTCTGTTCATGGGCACCAGCTCCAGGGCCGGTGGTTGCAGTTTCTGCCGCAATCCCAACCGCTGGATCTCGGCCCCACCCTCAACCCACTTGGCTGATAATTAGGTCATCTTTTCCAGACCGGACACCCGGGGACCAACCAGCCCTGCTCCTAATTGTTCCCCGAAGGTGTGCGGAGCCAGAGCGCCAAAGGCGAGCCCGGCGGGTCCACAGACCTCCAAGGACCAGCATCTTCCCCGCCCTGGCCCTCTCTCCCCAGAGCACCCACGCAATGCTATTGCCTTCATTTCCCTTGCTCGTTTCTTGTCTTCCGCAGACGCAAGTATCTGTGCAGCGTCCACTGTATCCCAGGCCCTGAGTTAGCCAAGCGACAGAGTCCTCAGACTCACAGGGGTCTTCAGTTCTCCAAAAGAGTGTTAGTTGTTCTTGTCCCTTAATTTCAGGTTTTCATTTTGATGATAATCCTTTTTAAAAATCCGGTAGTCTGCCCTATTATCTAGAGTTTATATTTATATTTATAAATGCATTCTCACAAAGTGAGAGCCAAGTGATACCATGTTACGATGAACAATGGAGGGTCCAAAATCATAGGAACAATCTAAGTAGTTAGAATGCCAAGCATTCTGGGACCCAGGCTCAAAGGAACCTTGTAGTAATCAGGACCATATTCTCATTCTCTTCGTAGAGCCTATTTTGCACCTACCGGCTTGTAAAAGTTCATTTATGGAGAATGTAGCAGTAAGTGAGCAATAAAGAACTTTTCTGTTCGTCGTTCTAGCAGTAATGCGACAAGACACTCACTTAATCCAGATTTCCAGGATGTGGCAATGCTAATCCTACTTTTGAATGAACCAGACAATTCCATAGAGTTATCAAGTGGCATTTCATTAAAATCTTTACTTCAGGAATGCTCAAGGGCAGAGTTTTAAATAACTATGAGGTCTGATTATTCTGAACTAGCAAAACTGGGCCAGAGTAACAGGCAATCTCCGCATTAGCGCTGAACCCAAAGGCCAAAATAAATCCAGACCTAGATCTGGGACCAGATGTTAAACCCAACATGACCTGTTAGTTTCAGAACAAAAGCCTCATCTGGCACATTAAAGTAACATGGCTTACTTGAATACGATTGGTTTTGCAGATGTGTGTGTGTTTCATTCATGCATTGGCTTTGTTTTTATGATAATGTAATAGCTTAGTACTTATTGAGAGCTGATTACATGCCAGGAACTATACTAAGCACTTTACGTAGATGGGCTCATTAAATCCTCACAGCTCTAGCATATAGGTATTATGACCGCACTTTCCCCGAAGTGAACTGAAGCACAGAGAGCACTTGCCTAAGCTTCCGGACCACGTGAGCGGCAGCCCTGGGATTTGAACCCAGGCTGGTTGGCCTCCAGAACCTGTGTTCCTAACCACAGCACTATACTGTTTTATACTTATATCATTTTATATACACACACACCCCCCCCACACACACACCTATATACAGGGACTGGCATGGCATGAAATATATATATCTCATATAAAGATGAAAATATGGAATGATATAAATACTATGTGCCAAAATTTATATAGCTTTGTATTTTTACATACTTAAGTAGCTACAATAAAAACCATTTAATCCAATATTTGGCTTGTAAGAATTTCTTTTTTTATTGAGGTATAATTGACATGTAACATTATATTGGTTTTATTTATTTATTTTTTTAAAGATTTATTTATTTATTTATTTATTTATTTATTTGACAGAGAGAGACACAGCGAGAGAGGGAACACAAGCAGGGGGAGTGGGAGAGGGAGAAGCAGGCTTCCCGCGGAGCAGGGAGTCCGATGCGGGGCTCGATCCCAGGAACCCGGGATCATGACCTGAGCCGAAGGCAGACGCTTAATGACTGAGCCACCCAGGCGCCCCCATTATATTGGTTTTAGATGTACAACATAATGATTCTATATTTGTATATACTGTGAAATAATCACCACAATAGGCCTAGTTAACATAGAATTTCTTTCCTGATTGAACAGACGTGCAAACTACCCAGTCTGTAGTCTATTCAAGTGAAAGAAATGCAGGTTTAGTGGTTTCTGCTCAGGACAACTGGTACCCAGGCTAAATCCCAGGGGTGACGTGCAGGAGGAAAGGGTCTGAACGCCCAGCTCAGTTCTGCAAGCCCTCCTGTTCCTCACATCTCCCTCTCCTCATCCCCCAGTGCCCCCTCTTCACCAGGGAAGTCCTGCTGTGTATAGACCCCTGAGCTCATCTCTACTCACCCAGCCTCCTGAACATTCCCAGCACCAAGGTTACCGTGAAAGGTTCTGCTGTTCGGTTAGATCTGGTATGAACAGAAGCCTGAGTCACAGCAGACTCAGTGGTCTTTGAACCCGATGTATTGTCCAGCCCTCCCCTCCCACACCTGCACATGCCCCCATCTGTAGGGCAGGTAAGTTCCAACCCCCACCTCCCATAGCTGGCACCTGACTGTGGGGTCTGTCAGGATCAGCTTCCTCACCCACCTCCCTGCCCAGTCTCATGGTTCTGCAGTCCAGATGCTTCTCCTTGGGCTCAGTTGAAGCCTCGATAGCATATTTGACTGCACTGCTAAAGTCTGCAGCTCTCCAGGCCAGAATTACAAAAGTGAATTACACTATTAAAACTGCATTTCAAGGGAGCCAGGAAAATGCAAACAATAAATGCTTCTCTTCTGCTGGAGGGCCCACGAATTACCACCCTTCCTCTTTGCAATCATGGAAGATATGAAGCATAATTACAAGTTAATGAAACATTTTTGCATGTGACGTGGGAATTATGAAATTAAAGGGCTGAGAGCCTACAGTTACAAGTCACATCACTTGTTTACTAATGCAAGCACTTTTGCTAGCAGCGATGATTTCAACCTTAACGATTAAACCTCGGGATCTTAGTGCTCTGGGGTAGAGTCCTGTCCACTGTCCAGTCCCAACTTCTTGAGTGATCAAATGTGGTCACGGTAGCAGCCAAATACCTTTCTGGTCCCTGGGTCACCGTTGAGGCATTGTGTTCTTTTTTAAAGATTTTATTTATTCATTTATTCATTTATTTATTGCAAGCGGAGGGGAGGAGCAGAGGGAGAGGCAGAGAGAGAATCTCCAGGAGACTCCACAGTGAGTATGGCGCCTACACCGGGCTCGATCTCATAACCCTGAGATCATGACCTGAGCGGAAATCAAGAGTTGGACATTTAACCAACTGAGCCACCCAGGCGCCCCTAAGGCATTGTGTTCTTGAAGTCAGCTGTCCCTGTGATGGTCTGCTACTGAGTGGTCTGCCTTCCCGCTGTTGGCAAAAGATGCAACTCCCCAGGCAGACCAGTTTGGAAGTGTGTTCCAGAAACTGTTCGGGCAGCCTGAAGCCTGTTTCTCTAGCCTTTCGTTGTTATGTTCCTAATTCCAGGCATCAAATTCCTTTTCTGCTTTAAACACTCAGAGTGGTTCTTGTTTCCAGACAAGAGCTCGTCCTGATACTTGCACTGATTCATGTAATGCCCACAACAACCCTATGTGGGAAGCACTATTATCCCCTATGTACAATCTGAGGAAACCGGGACATAAGGAGGTTAATTAACTTGCCCGAGGTCCTATTAGGGAGTGGCAGAGCGGGTTTCTAACTCCAACAATCTAGCCCACAGCCCATACTCCAAAGCCTATGTTGCCTCCTCAGTAGGCTACATTAAGGGCCAGGAAGTAATGGTGCCTCACGGGACTTGAATTATTTTTGTGACTTGATGTTATTCCATTGGTGACTCGAATTCCCAGAAGAGTCTAATTGGCCCAGTTTGGGTCTCAGGTCTCCCCTCAACCCCTCATTGACAGTTCCATCACTTGTGCACTGAAATATGGTTGTTCCACCAAGAGAGAGTCTGTTTCCCAAGGACAGGAAAAGGGATGCTGGTCAGACCAAAACAACAGACGTCCAAAACTGATCTGCATCTGGCCGTTGCTCAAAAGTACCATGGAACAAAATAGACCAAAAAAATGCCCAGATGTTAGGTGGAAACTTGGCCATTGCCCAGTGTATTCGAATAGTCCCGTATGGATCTTGAGGACGACTCATGAAATGTGAAGACTTTTGTAAATCACGTAGGCATTGCCTCAAGGCTGCCACGGAGCAAAGTCAGATATTCTGGAGGGAAAGATGGAAGAGAGATGACTCTGAGGGGTGTGATGACCGGGGGCTGCCGTCAGCCCACCTCACATGCATACGCACCCCACAGAGGACTTCTGGGGGGCTCTGGTTGAAGCTCCGCAGAGCTTGCGGTGGCCCTTCACACACTATTACGGTAACTAACTAGACAATGTCTTCGCGCTACAACTGGACAGGTCTTCGCGTGCCCTGAAACATCCTGGTTGCCAAACGAGAAACCTGATGCCCAGCTTCCCAACTCGGAACGAATTTCTGAGCACTTGGTGGGTTCCTCCATTACCTGGAGATTTGTCATTTGATTTCAGAGGTATGTGTCACGGTGCACCTGAGTGGTTCCAACACCTCTGCTTTAATATTTTTGAGTTTTTGTTAAAAGATTTTTTCCCCAGAACTTTAAAAATAAAAAGCCCCTCTTTCTTCCTTTCTCTCTTCCCTTGCCTCCTTCCCTCCCTCCTCTCTGTCTCTTATATATATATATAATTCCTAACTGCTTACTGTATAATCCCTTGCTCCTAAGACCAAAAGGAAAACTCAGATTTTTAAACCCCAAGACAGGCACTCTTTGCTGCCTTTCGTAAGATTTCCCCTTGCCCATCACACCCTGGGATTTCTCCACTGATAGCTTTCCATTGTTCTTCCCTGCTTTCTGCCAAATGTTGATTATGGGGCTGCGAGTTGGTTACAAAAACATATCCCCGATTATCACATTTTCCCAAAGCTCTGCCCTTTTCCCAGCCCAAACTTTGTATTTTTGCTTTTCCCTTCAAGGTAAGTAATCTCCCAGCTACAAATTCCTAAGCCTCAGTGGTGGAGACTTCCCTCCCCCTCTGGTCATTTCCTAAACTGACCAGAGTAAGAGGGTCTCGGGCATCATTTTCTGAAGACCGCTTTTCCCACTGATCCAGACCAAAGGACACAGCGGAGAAAGGGGAAGAGGATTTGCTCTAGTTGAGGCCAGCCCCCTGCACCAGTCAGCACAGCAGCTCCTTGTCCCCAGCCCAAAGGATGCTAACGCTTTCTCTTACCTGTGTGGACAAAGTCATCGTACCCACGGAAAGAAGCAGAACTATATTAATCCCTGGGCATTCTTTCTTCCTTTTTTTTTTTAAAGATTTTATTTATTTATTTGAGAGAGAGAATGAGATAGAGAGAGCATGAGAGGGGGGAGGGTCAGAGGGAGAAGCAGACTCCCTGCTGAGCAGGGAGCCCGATGCGGGACTCGATCCCGGGACTCCAGGATCATAACCTGAGCCGAAGGCAGTCGCTTAACCAACTAAGCCACCCAGGTGCCCTCTTTCTTCTTTTAGAATAGGAAGAAAGAATTTCAGAAAGGTTGGGTCTTGCCTGATATGCCTGATATCCAATGAGCAGAAATCAGTGCTGTTTACCGTATTAGCTGAGAGAGATAATGTGTAGGGGAATGAAAGGAAGCAAACATTGTCCCTGAGGATGGTGAACAATCAGGTCACCAAGAGTCAAGAGCTTCCCAGAGTCAAAGCTCTTTGAACATCCCAGGAGAATTTTCTAAAGCTTTGCCTAAGTTGCTGAACAATCATCTCCCCGTAGCAAATAATTTACATCAACCAAGAGGACTGTAGGGCCCTGCATCAAGACATGGCGAGACAGCTGACTTGCAAATGACGAATGAGCAGCACAAACAGTCACACTGATCGAAGCTGTAAGGATGCGGGCAGCCCCTTGTTAGGTAGCTCCAAAGCCGAGCACGCCCTTCCTAGGATTTCATACTCAGAGCTGCCCCCAGCTTTGCTATGGCAGAAGCGCGATGATTTTGCTTGAAAGTGCCAGTAAGAAGTCTTCCCTGAATTGAGATGCTCTCTTGAGTTTCTTAACTATGCGTGACCTTGAGCCTGGGCACTTCCCTTCTCCAGATCAGACATTAAAAGGAAACGAGAAAATATATTTCCTCCTTTCATATCAGGATCCCCCAAACAATTTTTTCTACCACCTCTTTTTTATTTGTTAATGAAATACACTGATGTAATGCTAACGTTAAGAAGATATTTGGAGGGGCGCCTGGGTGGCTCAGTCGGTTAAGCGTCTACCTTGGCCTCAGGTCATGATCCCAGGGGCCTGGGATCGAGAGCTCCACATTGGGTCTCTGCTCAGCAGCAAGTCTGTCCTCCCTCTGCCCCTCCCACCCCGTGCACGCGCGCACTCCTGCGCTCTCTCTCAAATAAATAAATAAAATCTTAAAAAAAAAAAAAAAAAGAATAGAGTTTTAAACTCTATTTGTAGAATATTTACTATAAAAGCTCTTCATGATTCCCCCAGAGGTAAGCGTGAGGCCATCTCAGCTGGATTAAGTTCCCACTGCAGAGGAGTATAGGGGCGTCCGGAAAATTCCAGAAGATGGAGCTTTATCATAAAACTGGGACTAGGATGAGAGGAGTAAGGTATCTATCTCAAGTGCAAAAACAAAACAACAAAAACCTCTGTATGACAAATGTGGCCCATAATTAGTTATGTTTAATATTGCTTGTCTTTCATCTTTTAGCATTTAAACCTTTAACATGGACAAATTTTTTTCTTTTAACCATTACTTTTATGTTATTCTTTTTTTCACTGAAAAAGGAATAAATGTATGTGGTTTTTAAAAAAATCCAAAATAGAGCAGAGTTATCTCAGATCCCCAGACATCTATCCTTCATCAAGAAGTAAACATTAATAATAGTTTCTTCTGTGTCCTTGCAGAATTTTTCTTTGTATATACATGCATATTTACATGTGCATATCCCTTTGTATTGTTTACACAAATGAGGACACACACTATATTGCATTTGCTAGTTTTACTTGACCTTGGATCTCAGATTGATGTATCTTGGCATATATAATCTACTTCATTATTTTTTAAAAAGGTGAATAGCTTCCCACTATATAAAAGTGCTATAATTTATTTAACCATTTCCCTGTTGAGAAACACTTTCAAAGTTTCTAGATTTTTGTTTTTGTTTTCTATTACAAATAATGTTGTAACCATAATAATTTTTGATAGATTCGGGGCAACCAGAAATCTTTGATTTCCTGAGCAATCTTAATTTAACATAATAAATTATTTTCATATAAAATAAAATAATTTATATAGATTCCAGAAAGTTATTTGATAAAATTTAACATCTTATTTTGGAGGGTTTTTTTTAATTCTCAGAAAAGAAAAAAAAATATTTTTGTATTTATTAAGGAGGTAATAGAGTCAGGAAAAAGACAAAGATGCCCACTTTCCGCACTGTTCTTTAGCATTACTCTAGGATTACAAGTCAATGCAAAAGGAAAATAGAATTAAAATTGGAAATAAGGAGGTAAGATTTTCTTTATCTGCAATGATGTATTTTATAACTGGAAGAACACACAGAAAATCAACAGAAAAACTATTAGAAGCAATAAGAACATTCAGTAAGATGACTCTCATACACTCTTGGTGTCTGATAAACTGGCTCAACCCCTGGGGTGGGAGGGAGGCACTGGGGGTGGGATTTGGACCATCTATCAAAACTAAGTGTGTGCATAGTCAATGAGCCTGTTAATTTCCTTCCTGAAATGCACCCTTCAAATACACTTATCCCCATGGACTGAGAGACTCATGGCACAGGTGTGTATAGGGACATGGACATTTCATTAGAGCATTTTTTACAATAGCAAAAAGGTCAGAAACGACTTGCTTTTCAAGAAGCTGCCTACACGTGTATGAGGTGGTATATGATATAAGCGTAAAATATTTTCAAAGAATAGCCAACAAATCGGTCTCAGTGAATATCTCTAAGGAACAAAACCTAGAAAGGGTAAGAAGGAGCTTTATTTTTCATCACATGCCCTTTGTACTGTTGGAATTTGCCCTGTGCCCCCCAAATGCACGCCTTTAAATGATGTACTTTTTGTACTCTTTGTAAGGCTTTTCTAGTAGATACATTTATTTTCCTGAAATCCTTGATCGAACCCAGAGATGGATTCCCAGTTCAAATAGATGGACGGCCTTGGTTCAGTTAAGAAAACCTACTCATTGACATGAGGGGGAGGGAAACACACTTGAGTTTTTCAGTGTTTTGTTGTCATTGTTGGGGTTGCACTTGTTATGTTTTAATTTTTTTTATGGGTATATAACTGAGGGGTTTAGTCTTGACAGCTTTGAAATGGTAAGACTGTATCTCGACTCATCAAGTGACTTGACAGGTCAGTGTTCTTCAAGCCCCATGTCCAGGTACCCAGTTCACCTCACTGAACTTGCTGAACTCTGCGGGCGCATAACCCAGGACCAATCTAGCTCTCCTGAAGGTCTTCAGGGAGCCAACCAAATGGAGGGACATGACCCAGAGAACTTAGTCCAGACCAGGCCGGCAAGAGGGAGAGAGGGTACCTCATCAGACAGCGGGCATGCTTGCTCTCGCTGGCTCCTCGGTTCGCAGGCATGACGCGGTTCCAGTGGAACCTCCTTCTCTTCGTCTGTCCTCCTTCTCTTCGTTTGTCCTCCTCCTCTGAAGTAGGGAGAGGGGCTTGGGCAATTCTAGTGGGCAAGAGGAGGCAAAGATTTAAGGACATATGGTGTTAGCAACAGAAAACTATATATTTAATGACAATAACATTAACATTACCCAAGACTAAACGATATTGATCAGTTCCCAAACCCTAGTCCATCAAGAGAAGCTGAGTTGCCCCTGAATCACTGGGGAGCACCTTGAAATGGAAAAATTCCCAGGCCACACCGGCAGAGAGTCTGCTTCACTGGGTCTGGGATGAGACCGGGGAATCTGTATTTTTAGGACAGTCCCCAGATAATTCTGATGGGCAGCCAGGCTTGGCAAACACAGGTATAAATTATTCAGTGACCCCCAAATTACTGTGAATCATATAACAGTCTAATAAATTTTGATGTGACCCTTTGGGAGAAAGAAGTCCCAAGACAAATTGTTTTCGTGGAAGAATTAAAGTAGTCCTCAAGAGTGAGTAAATTAATCCCAGTAAACACATTATAGTTACTGCATTAAGTAAAAATTTTGTCTGCCTGATCAATAATGAAATAAGCAGAGAGAGGATATTTTAAAGCCTGCAGGAGATATAATTCAAACACTAGCCTAGGTCTGATAAATATTTTATAAACAATAAATTTTATTTCATTCTACTTGAGAAATGAGTAAGGTCCCACGTTCCTGTTTGGCAACGTCAGGTTTTTAAAATTGAATTGGAAGTATACAGAGTTAGTTAAACTAAGGCGAATTTCTCCCTTAAGGTGAGTATTAGCAACCTCATAACTAAATAACACCTGGTCACTCTCTCTCCTCAGGTTAGGCCACTTCACATGGTCTTTTGGCTCTGGCTGTGAACTGAGGTTCTGCGAGCCATCTTTTTCCGGAGTAGTGGTCCGGGGAAACGTCCCTGCTCTCCAGAAAAGGCCAGCTCTGTGGATCTCTGGTGCTGGCAGGACCCGGTCCTGGTCCTCCTAGACTTCCTCCTTGTGAGCATCCTGCAAAACCTCAGGTTCTTTTCATTCGTCCACTGACTGGACCACAACAAAATGCGTCTGCTAATGGTGAGTGAGTTTGTGAATACACACCCCGGGGCTTAGGGGGGTGAAAGGGAGTCTGTTTTGGTTTTCTTCCTCATACTAAATTTCCCATCCTAATGAGTAAGATGTTTTGTAAAGGATAAAATCAAGCCAGCCTAGAAGGCCTTCAGGGTTTGATAAACATATGGAGAGATTCTCTCAATTACAAACAAGGAACAGAAACTGAAAATTAGGCCTGTTTTCGGTCTCAGAAAGTTGCAGGACAGGGCAGTTCAACTTCATGGGAAAATGTACTAGAGAAACTGGTTGTCAGAGTTACAGCTGAGATTTTTCTTCTATGGGAAGCCATAACTTTAAAAGAACGTTTCCCCCCATTTCCCAGACCCACTGCACGGCAGGCTGCTTACTTTGGGTAATTATTTGCTGTCAAGACCAGCAAGAACCTCCGCCGGTTTTAACTGGGATGCCACTGCCGGCCTCTAGAGGTCGCACTTCATATAAGAACTTGGGCTGTCGGGGGCGGTTGGGGGCGGGGGAAGAGTTGGCGATCAAAGCTTCACCCCCCAGGCGCCAAGATTAAGCCCCCTGAAAGTCACCCTTTTGGAGTGTCCCCAGAAGAGAGAAAATTAAGGTACAGGAAATTTGAAAGCCGTGTGCTTTATTTCAAAGCAAAACTGGAAGGCGAAGACAACGGCGCAGGGTTTGTCCCGCCACTGCCCCCAGCCCAGCCCCCCAGTGCAGACTGTCCACTGCTGGCTGGACCCCTGTTGCTTGAAGAGAGTGTCCTTCGTTTTGGGGGTGGGAAGAGAAGGGTCTCTAAGCACAAGGTTTAAAGAACAGGGTGAGGAGGCTCGGTCTCTGAGCGGAGCCGCAGGAGGGCAGTGACTGGAAAAACCGAGCAGCTTTCAGATCCACCCTATCACCAACCAGGAACCGGTTGGGACTGAAGGTTAGGACCCCCTGCTCAGCACGCTTGCACCTAAGAGGAGAGAGGCAACCAGCCAGGGGTGGGAAGCGCTGAATCAGCGTCTCAGGACCAATATCTTTATTATGAGCATCTTGGCCCTCAATTGTCCCTCCTCTGGGGGTGGGGAGGTTGTGGTGTGTCCTGAGGAGAAAAGGGTAGCCATAGGTCGCTAATACATTTCTCATATTTCTGTATTTCTACTACACAGGAATACATGACTGAATAAATTGGATACAAAGGAAGCACGCTTCTTTGAGAATTATATGAGAATTCATGTGTGAGAATTATATGAAAACCATGTGAAAATTCAGAGCCTTGGCTCTTTATTAAGCAAAAAAAATATTACTTCAATGCAACATATATCTCCCTTTCATGTATACAGGTTTTCCCTGCAGTTATTGCAAGCAAAATACTCACTCTGACCTCCAAGGGTTTTATTTTAGATGAGATGACACCCACCTAATTATTTAAGATCAATATGAGGCAGAACGGAATCAGAACCTAACTGGTGCAGATATGAATGAAAATCAGGACAGTGATCGAAAGAAGGAACACATCCGTAGGAGCTGAAGTTTCTGTTCCAATAAAAGGTCTCATAGAGAAGAAGTGGGACTTGAGTTGAACTCTGAAAATAATTTGGTTAAGTGTATGGGAGTGGAAACAATGGAAGTTTATTGGAGAAGTAACTGCAAAAGTACAGAGGGCATAGTATGGAGGTTCCTTAAAAAATTAAAAATAGGGGCGCCTGGGTGTGCAGTCAGTTAAGCGTACAACGCTTGGTTTCGGCTCAGGTCATGATGTCAGGGTCGTGAGATCGAGCTCCGCGTGGGCTCTGCGCTCAGTGGGGAGACTGCTTAAGATTCGCTCTCTCCCTCTGCCCCTCCCTCCCTAAAATAAATAAATAAATCTTTAAAAAAAAATTAAAAATAGAACTACCATATGATCCAACAATTCTACTTCTGGGTATTTAGATGGAGAACATGAAATCACTAATTCTAAAAAATATCAGTACTCTCATGTTCACTGCAGCATTATTTACAATAGCCAAGTTATGGAAATAACCTAAGTGTCCATCAACGGATGAATGGATAAAGAAAGTATGGTATGTATATATATATATATATATATACATTATATATATATATATATATATATATATATATATAATGGAATATTATTCAACCATAAAAAAGAGTGAAATCTTGCCGTTTGCAACAACATGGACCTCAAGGGCATTGTGCTAACGAAAGAAGTCAAACAGAGAAAGACAATTACTGAATGATCTCACTTAACATGTGGAATCAAAAAAAACAATTGAGCTCATAGATTTGTAGTTGCTAGAAGTGGGAGGTTGTGGGTGAGCCAAGTGGGTGAAGGGAACCAAAATGCACAAGCTTCAATTTGTAAAATAAATGTACAGCATGGTGACTATAGTTAATACTGTATTAAATAATTGAAAATTGCTAAAAGATTAGATCGTATAAGTTCTCGTCACAAGAAAAAAAGTTCTGTAACTATGTATGGTGACAGATGTTAACTAGACTTATTATGGCAATCATTTTGCAATATATACATATATCGAATCATGTTGCACATCTGAAATTAACAATGCTGTATGTCAATTATACCTCAATTTAAAAACAAAGTACAGAGAGCAGGATGAGAGGGGCTATGTGCCAGACAGCGAAATAGATGTCTGCCTGTTACTCTCCACGGTCTGTGTCAATGACAGGAATATCCCCCAAGTTACCCACTCGCTCTACTCAATCATTTAACTTAATCTCCCTCACTTAATTTTCTTTTAATTTTTAAATTTAAATTCAATTTAATTAACATATATGTATCCTTAGTTTCAGAGGTAGAATTTAGTGATTCATCAGTTGTATATAACGCCCAGTGCTCATTAGATCAAGTGCCCTCCTTAATGCCCATCACCCAGTTACCCCATCCCCCCCCACCTCCCCTCCAGCAACCTCAGTTTGCTTCCAGAGTTGAGAGTCTCCCTCTCTGTTTTCGTCTTATTTTTCCTTCCCTTCTCCTATGTTCATCTGTTTTGTTTCTAAAATTCCACATATGAGTAAAATCATATAGTACTTGTCTTTCTCGGACTGACTTATTTCCCTTAGCATAATACCCTCTAGTGCCATCCATGTTGTTGCAAATGGCAAGATTTCCTTCTTTTTGATGGCCGAGTATTATTCCATTCTATTTATATACCACATCTTCTTTATCCATTCCTCTGTTGATGAACATCTGGGCTCTTTCCATAGTTTGGCTATTGTGGACATTGCTGCTATAAACACTGGGGTGCACATGCCCCTTCGAATCACTATGTTTGTATACTTTGGATAAATGCCTAATAGTGCAATTGCTGGGTCATAGGGTAGCTCGATTTTTAACTTTTTGAGGAACCTGCATATTGTTTTCCAGAGTGGCTGCACCAGCTTGCATTCCCACCAACAGTGTAAGAGGGTTCCCCTTTCTCCGCATCCTCGCCAACATCTGTCGTTTCCTGACTTGTTAATTTTAGCCACTCTGGCTGGTGTGAAGTGGTATCTCATTGAGGTTTTGATTCGTATTTCCCTGATGCCAAGTGATGTAGAGCATTTTTTCATGTGTCTGTTGGCCATTTGGATGTCTTTGGAGAAGTGTCTGTTCAGGTCTTCTGCTCATTTCTTGACTGGATTATTTGTTTTTTGGGTGTTGAGTTTAATAACTTCTTCATAGACTAGCCCTTTATCTGATCAGACATTTGCAAATATCTTCTCCCATTCTGTAGGGTGTCTTTTAGTTTTGTCAACTGTTTCCTTTGCTGTGCAAAAACTTTTTATCTTGATGAAGTCCCAATAGTTCATTTTTGCTTTTGTTTCCCTCGCCTGTGGTGATGTGTCTAGCAAGAAGTTGCTGCGGCCGAGGTCAAAAACTGTATTCTCCAATAGTATTTTGATGGATTCCTGTCTCACATTTAGGTCTTTCATTCATTTTGAGTTTGTTTTTGTGTATGGTGTAAGAAAATGGTCCAGTTTCATTCTGCAGGTGGCTGTCCAGTTTTCCCAACACCACTTGTTGAAGAGACTGTCTTTTTTCCATTGGATATTCTTTCCTGCTTTGTAGAAGATGAGTTGACCACCTCACTTAATCTTAATCCCCCAAATTGCCAGCCCCTTAACCACTTAACTTAATCCCCCAATTCCCACCCCATGTCCTTAACATATTCGTGTATAACCCTTTTACATCCTCGAAAAAAAGCCCCATGAACCAAGAATAGAAGACCTCGAGGCGATCCATAACTCATCCAAAGTCATAGGACCCCAACTGACATTGGCCGAATCCAGAGTCCATACCACTAACTTCTACACAATTATTTACATCAGCGATTAGGTGATGGGCAGCACCAAGCTGCATAAAGCTCTCAGATATGTGTCTTGGCCTGCACAGTGTTTAGAAAAGCGAAGTGATCAGAAAGGAAGGCTGGCTGCCCAACCAGCTTAATTTCTATTCTCCTACCTTCCTGGTTTCACGTATTTATGAGACCCAGCCAGGCAACTGTGCTTGGGATCCTGGGCTGACGCTGAGGCAGGAGAAGGGGGAATGGAAAAAAGCCTATTCTCGAGACTCTTCTAAAAGAAGACTTTGCAAACAAAGACAAAAGAAAGGAAAGAGTTAAATATGACAGACAAGTCTATAGAGTTTTTCAAAGGGTGTTCTCCACCATCAGAATCCCCTAGGGAACTTGTTAAAAATACAGAGCCCTGGGCCTAGGGAGTACCTACTAAGTCTTGGAGATGGCCAAGGAGTCTAAATTTCTAACAGGCTCCCAGGGGGATTCTGATATACACTGTAATTTGAGAACTATTGAATTATACTTGTTCAGAAAAATCACTCGCAATCATCTATTTTCCCCTTTTTGCAAATATAACTCTTTGCCATATCTCCTGGAAAACAGTACTCTCCATCAGCTTTCCATATATCCGAGAAAAACCTTTAATTACTTAACTTTCCTTTCTCTGAGCACTCTTTTTATCTGTGAGCTTTGGAGTGCGCAAACTGAAGTCAGTCCCAAGTAATCATTTTCTCACACTGACCAAAGGTCAGGGTTCTGAGCCACAGACATATTTGAGGGCCACAGGCAGTCACTCAACCTCCTCCTGCTCATCCCCTGGGAAAAGTGAGCAAGAGAAATCCCTCCAAAGCCTCTGGGCAGTGAGGGGTGCCCATTCCCTTGCCCCTGGTCTTGGAAAAAAACTTACATCTCCATACATGTCCTTTGAAACGCAGTATGCCTGGAATAACCTTCCCTGCCTGCCACACTCATAAACTCCTATTCATCCTTTAAGGCCCAACTCAGAAGTAGTGACTCACAAAATAATCATCATAAATCAGGTTTCCTCCTTCTATTCTGTCTTACCTTGCTGTAATTTCCCTTTATGGCACTCATCAAAGTCTGTAATGATGGATTTTGTGTTTATTTTATGAGCATCTATACATCCTATTTGACTGAGAGTTGCATGAGGGCAGACACCATTGGCTTTGCCCATACTTATATTCATAGCCTATTACCATGCCTGGCACAGAGGAGGTCCTCCATTAATATTATTGAATGAATGAATGGGTTTACATTTATTGAGTACTTTCAATGTTGCCAGGCACTGGCCTAAGTGCCTCTAATACCTGGTCTGTTTTAATCTTCGCAGCAACCTTCTGAGGTATTATTACCCCTTTTGCATAGATAAGGAAGTTGAGGTTTAATGAGGTCTTGAGAATCGGTCAGAGCCACACAGCTAACAAGTGAGGACACTTGGATTCAAATATGAGTTTGTCTATGTCTAGAACGCAGCTCGCAGCCACAATACCATACATTTCCTCTTTGAGATGGTCAAGCCCCCTGTTAAGTTACGTTCTGATACTAATACTAGCATTAGTGGTTTCCTCCGTTGTTTTTCTCATGGCACTTCAGCTATTCCTCAGTTAGCACGCTTGTCACATTGCCTCATCAGGATGTAAATATGCGCCCGTGAGTCCCGTGACTGCATGGCCCAGACCTTATCCAACCAGCAGGCCGATTCTAACCACCCAGGCCAGACCCTGGTGCAGTTACAATACCGCACAGTAAGTGCCCAATTAACTCAGCATCACTGTCACCTCACGGTGAAGAAGAGGCCATTACATAGGCAGACAGATTAACCACATGAACAAAGAGAGAGCTCAGAGGCAGAGCAAACATAGATGCAAACTTGACATATGAGATGCGGGGCAAGGGGAGAAGGGTGGAGACGGCACACTTGGTTACGCCAGGAAGAGGAATGAAGGTAGACGCCATCATACACCAGGCATGAGAATTAATTCTTAATGGACTAAAGACTTCCACGTGAAAAACAAAACTTTCAAACCTATAAGATGATGGGTAATTACAATGGTGATCGGGAAAATTAAGACTATGATAAGATGATCATTTTTTTTTAATTTTTTAATTTTTTTATTAGAGAGAGAGAGAGCACAAGCAGGGGGAGTGGCAGGCAGAGGGAGAGGGAGAAGCAGGCTACCCGCTGAGCAGGGAGCCCGACGTGGGGCTCGATCCCAGGACCCTGGGATCATGACCCAAGCCGAAGGCAGACGCTTAACCGTCTGAGCCACCCAGGCGCCCCAATAAGATGATCATTTTAAAGCCTCTAAACTGGCAAAAAATCAGAAAACTGATAACACTCAGTGTTGGTGAAGATGTGGATCACTAGGAACTCCTAATACACTGCTGGCAGGTATATATATTAGCAAATCATTTTAGGAAAAATTTTGGCAATATCTAATAGATTACATCATACTAGAGCACAGTCTATGTAGTAAAAAATGAATAAGCTGGTGCAGCTGCTGTGGAAAATAGTATAGCAGTTCCTCAAAACATGGAATTACCATATGATCCAGCAACTCCAGTTTTGGATATATACCCAAAAGAAATGAAAGCAGGGACTCGAAGAGATATTTGTATACCTGTGTTCATAACAGCATTATTCACAAGAGCCAAAAGGTGGAAGCAATCCAAGTGTCCATCAATGGATGAATGGGTAAACAAAATGTGGTGTGTATATACGTCTCAGTGGACACTAGTCAGCTTTAACGACTGAGCCACCCAGGCGCCCCGACACTAGTCAGCTTTAAAAAGAAAGAAAATTCTGACACATGCCACAAGGTGGATGAACTTTGAAAACATCGTGCTAAATAAAATAAACCAGTCACAAAAGGACAAATATTGTGATTCCACTTATATGAGGCATCTGGATAGTCAAGTCCCTAGAGACAGAAAGTAGAATGGAGGTTGCCAGGGGGTGGGGGCAGAAAGGACAGGGTGTGAGGGTTTAATAGGTATAGCGTTTTAGGGGGGAAAGATGGAAAGTCCTGGAGATGGAAGGGGGCTACTGTTGCATAACAGCATGAATGTGCTTAATGCAATGGAGCTCTACACTTAACAGTCGTTAAAGGGTAAAATTTATGTTGTGTAAATTTTACTGCAATAAAAAAAAGTGAATGAGCAATGTATCTACTCATTCTCCCATGGGTGCACATATAGGATATTTCCAGTTTTGTTTGTTCGTTCGTTTTTTTTTTTTTAAAGATTTATTTATTTATTTGAGAGAGCGAGAATGAGAGAGAGTACATGAGAGGGGGGAGGGTCAGAGGGAGAAGCAGGTTCCTTGCCGAGCAGGGAGCCCGATGCGGGACTCGATCCCGGGACTCCAGGATCATGACCTGAGCCGAAGGCAGTCGCTCAACCAACTGAGCCACCCAGGCGCCCTGTTCATTCGTTTTTGTTGCTATTGCGGACAGTGCAACTAGGACATTCTTTTACAAGTCTCTACTCTTTCACATGTGCAAGAAACTATGTAAAGAATATCCCTAAAGATGAAATTGCTGGGTCCACTTTATTATGCCACATTGTTTTCCAAAGTGGTTGCACTTTTTGACATAATTTACATCATAAAAATAATTTGTAAAAGATGTTCAGGATATGTTAAATAACAATCAGAAGGAGCTAGGTGAATCTTACCCAACTATCTAGAAGTATACTGCCTAGAAAAGGGGACTCCAACCAGACTATCTGTGCCATCTTTTACTCCTTTGCTGGGCATCCCTTTTAAGACCATTGGCTAATTGACACCAGCTGATGGTGGACCACCAGGATGGCAAGAGGTCTGGAAACTTTGAAAGGGAGGAAAGGCTGAATGAGAGGAGTGGAAAGCGCTCATGGGCTTGTTGGAGAGTCTAATTCAGAAGCAGAGCTACCGCTCTTTGCTTGGCTAATGCACTGTTCTCTTCTCTCTAGGAAATTCATCCTTTTTGATTAAGTGAATTACCTCAGCAGGAACCAGATCCACAGAATCAGCCTGGAAAAGGAAAAGAGCAAGTTAGGGGACACACGAGTCCTAACGTCAACTACCAGAAAAGCTGTCTTACAGACCTGGTTTCACTCTGGGAAGTTCCAGAGAGCAGGTCCAGTGGTTAGAGGCCACAGGGGAACTTCTAATAAACAGAGCTGGGCAGGCACCTACAAAATAGGCTGCCTGTGAGGTCCTGGGCACGTCCCACCATCCAGATTGTCAAAGACTCCAGAACTAACAGCTGGGGAAGCCAAAGAAGACAACAGTGGGTCCTCCCCCACTCTGTGATAATGCTTCAAGTGCATCCAAATGGTAGGCACCCCACCGGCCATAATAGCACTTGGTTTTAGGTCCACTCAGTCAACATTGGAGCTGGGTTTTCTGTCTAATTATTCCATTACCCATTCTGACCTTACCATGAGCCGGAGTAGCCCTTTTAATGTAATTTGTGGTCGCTGGAGAATTAAAACTGCTGCCCAGGCTTAGGTTTTACTATTTATAAAGTAAGCCATGCATTCCACTAATAAAAAGTGGCTTTAGTTTTTTTCTATATCCCAGACAGGTCATCGTTTGCTACCTCTCCTATAAACAGTCTACCATCTTTTCAAGATTTTCTCCCACAGGCACTTTAAAGCATCTCCAAATTCTGCACACAGAAGTGTTTCGATTACCTTTGATGGCATCCCACAAGACACTGAACTTAAAGACATATAAACAGCCACAGGCAGTTCTCCACTGATACTGTGCAATGCCATCACGAAGAAGGGCCCACAAATAAGTCAGAGGATTTCATGTCACTTTTAAACCACTGAATGGAGGGGCGCCTGGGTGGCTCAGTCAGTTAAGCGTCTGCCTTCGGCTCAGGTCATGATCCTGGGGTCCTGGGATCGAGCCCTGCATTGGGCTCCCTGCTCAGTGGGAAGCCTGCTTCTCCCTCTCCCTCTGCCTCTCCCCCCTGTTCATGATCTCTCTCTCTCTCTCTCTCTCTCTCTGTATCTCTGTGTCTCAAATGAATAAATTTTTTAAAAATCTTAAAAAAAAAAAAACCACTGAATGTACAGTCTGCTGAAAGATTTTGACCAATACCGACTCCACCCTGAACACCATGAGAAATGCGAGGCATGATGCCGATGCCTGTTCCCGAGTCTGGCAATTTCTTTGCTAAGCAGTCATTAGATCAGTGAAAAATGATACCAGATTATGTGAGTTGCTCAAATTGTTTTAGCAGCAGTCCTGGAACCAAAACCCCATGAATACATTTGAAAAATCTGCAATTGGCAAATGTTTAAATGTCAGGTCCATGCTAATTTATTTTGCAAACTACTCCAGGGAAGCCAGATATCAGCCCAAGCCTTCCCTGCTGGTAGGAGAAAGATTTCCAAAAGTCCTCCCTCGCTGATGTCAGAGCCCAGTGGGCTCTCTTTGTTCCTTCCCTGGCACCATTTGGTGTCCCTGTGAAATTTTCTGCTCCTGCTGCTGGTACGGGCATCGTGTCAAATCGGGTTCAACCCTTGAGTGTGTGCTGAGCCCGAGCAGGTGCGGGAATGAAGTAACTGCCTTGTAGCCATATTTGCATCTTTCAGCTGCTGAGCAAGCTGGCTCGGGTGTGCTTCCTCCGTTCATCTGCCGTTGGTTTGCTCAGCCCAGGACCGGTTGTCTGCCCAGCAGGACCTGAACTGGTGGTTTCATCCTTGTCATTTGATGAATTACTGACAGCATGTTGGAAGCTGTCCTTTCATTCTTAAGAGGCAACTTCTCTCTGTTGTGGAATCACTTCTCCCTGCAGAGCCGAAGGTTTGGGGCACCCCCGAGACTTGGCCCTGAGCCCATGACTGGAGACCGTCATAAAAGGGAGACAGTCGTGGGTTTGGCCGTAGGAGCGTGTCTCCACCTTTCTCCTCACCCGGAGTGGACTCACAGGGAAGAAGCACAGGCCTCCTCCCGCAGAGACCCAGTAAAGGCATTAAGACGCTGACTCAGAGTCACAAGGGACTTCGCGATGAAAAGTGAGAACTTCAGCATCTCGTGCTTTCTAAGTGGGCATTACCAAATACTCACCGACTTTTTAAGGTTAATAGTGATTATAAATTAGGGGCTGGCTCGCAGACGGACGTGGGTTGTGGCTGCTGCCAATGAGGGAAAATCAAAGCCGTCTATTAGAGACCTCCAGGTCTCCTAGACGCCAGTGCGGTTTGCTTTTAACATGCCAGACTGCTCTGTGGCCTCACAACCAAAATGTCTGGGCCAAGGGCTGGGATCCGCCAGGCTGGTCTGGAGGTGGTGCTGAGAGAAGGCAGAGAGATATAATCGGAGGTGAGAGGTGGGAAGAACTAGATGCCCAATATCCAGAATGCTTTCATACACAAGTACAGTGCTGAGGACGTGCCCTAGAGAGGATCTGGCAGAGGTGAGAGTGACAAGGCATTGACAGAGTCGGAGGGGAAGGCAGTTGCATTGACATTCTCAAAAATAATTTTTGGGGGGCTCTCGGGGGCTCAGTCGGTTAAGCGTCCGAGGAGGCTGGATTTCGGCTCAGGTCATAATCTCAGGGTGGTGAGACTGAGCTCTACGTTGGGCTCCGAGCTGGGCATGGAGCCTGCTTAAGATTCTCTCTCTCTCTCTCCCCCTCTGCTCCTCCCCACCCCTCTCTCTCCTTCTCCCTCTCTCTAAATAATAATAGTGATAATTTTAACAAAAACCAAAAATGTATTTCTGGAGCCCAAAGTGGAAAGGACTAGATTCTTCCAAAACAAAAATGGGAGTGGGTAGATGGAAGAGGCAAAGGGCTTTCAAAAGCAGTCCTGGTCTGGTATGAGCCAATTCTATAAGAAGATGAAAGAGGTGCCCGAGACATCATGAGGGGATGGAGCTGGGGCACTGCAACTGGGCAGGCTGGTGATGACTGTTCCTGAAGGGCCGGTTTCCTCCCCAGGAAACTGTGCAGCCCCTGGCTGCAGAAAGCCACGCAGCCAGTTGGCATGGAGACTTCTGGACATTGTGACCTGTGGACACTCAGCTCCATTCGCCTGGCAATTTCCAGCACTACCCCCACCCCACCTTCACCAAGTTATTATCAAGAGAAAGGAAAGGTTTGTTTAATGATCCTAGGAAGGTTTCCCCTTTCTCTAAAATGAGCCAAATCTTCTTTTCTCCTATAGTAAAGAAATAGAAAAAACAAGCTGAGTCATCAGAAAAAATTATAATCTGATAGGAAGTTTAGCTGAAACTTTAGTGACTAAAGAGAATAGGGTGAGAGACACATGGGAGCCACTGGAGGAGGAGGCCGCAAGGGGAAATCAGGTAACCCACGTACGCAGACACTGAACTTGGCCACCACCCGCTTTGAACCTGGAAGATAGCAAACCAAGAACTGGGGCTGTTGCCAGGGAAGGGGGTGCTGTAACCGTCCCTATTCCAAACCGCCGGGGTGTCTGGTGAGTTCAAGAGCTGGCTCTCCCCACACAGTCCTACTGACGGGCTGTACCCCTTCCCTCCCTGCTTTTACTGCTGCCCATCTTCACCGGAGGCCCTGCGGCCCTCCCCACTGCTTATCCAGCTCTCCGCTCAGCTTCGGGAGCTGCTCTCTGAGCCCACGATTAAATAATTACAGGGCATGCTCGGCATTTTACTATGTGCCAGACACGGCTCTGAGTGCTTTTGCATGTCTTAACTCCTTTAGTCCTCGTGACAACCCTGTGAAGTATGTATTATTTTAGCCCCATTTTACAGAAAGAAAGACTGGGGCACAGAGCGGTGGAGTGACTTGCCCAAGTTCACACAGCCAGTGAGCAGCAGAGCTAGGATTTGAACCTGGAGGTCTGACACGGACATCCATGCTCTCAGCCATTATCCTGCCTCTCAACACCAGCCCGTCCTAGGATGCCGGATATTAGGTTGTGCAAGTTCATTCTGAGGCCCTATTGGTTTAGCCAGTGAGGCCTCCGAACAAGCACACTCAGCCCTGCCTAATCCCTGAGCCCATCTCCACCAACGCAGTTGATGGCTGCGGTCCTGGCATCCTGCCCGGCTCTTACCAGGCCCTTCCCATGGGGCCTGATGCTAACTGTCTATCCCCAGCTACTGACTAGGGTCCTGCTGAATGCAAACCCCTCACCTGGGACCCCTCCACTGTACCCTGGCTGACTTTGAGTCCATCTCTAGCTGGAAGCCCCAGATACAACGCACCTGTCACAGGGCTAGACCCTCTTAACTGTGAGAAGGCTCAGGGTCACCACTTTTCCCCACACTGGATTGCTCACTCCTCTTCCTTCCACCAGAGCCCCCCACTCCCCACAAGCCCCCGCTTCTGCGCTGAGCCCACCTAAATTGTGAGGGGCTTCAACCTTCTGTGAGGGCAGGCACTGTCTTTTAAAAACAAATGGATAAAAAGCAACAACAACAAACAAATGGAGAGGTGAAATGTATTCAAGGGGGACACTTCTTCCTAAAGGCCACATGAATGGAGCGCCGTCAAATCTCTGACCTCGGAGAGTCATTCAGGGAATCCTCTGGATCCTCTCTCCATGTGACCTCCATGTTTACCGTCCTCTAAGCACACTTAGACGGGGTCGGTGGTGAGACAGAGTCCACAGCAGTGTGACCCAGGGAAGACACTTGGGGAGCGTGGCCTGGGGCTGTGGGGAGTGAAGCAGTGAGGGGAGGAAGGAGGAACGGGGAGGAGCGCCATCCCTGCCGCATGGCCCTGAGGCTTATCCTGTCCGGATGTGGTCTAAGGCACCCAGCAAACACTCTGGGACGGAGGTGATAAATAACATTGCTGTTTTCTTGCTTGGCTTTAGCTTTCATTCCCAGGAACATAATCTCAATTTAGAGTTTCCACGTAAGTTTTGCCAGAAATATTGCCAGTTCTGCTGTCCAGCGCTTTTCCAAGAATGCAGTCTGCTTCTGGCCCCTGAGGCAGACCGTCAGGCTGCTTCCAGACAGCTAAGGAACACATGCCTGTCTTTTTTTTCTTATTTATTTATTTATTTATTTATTTATTTGAGAGAGCGAGAATGAGAGAGAGAGAGAGTACATGAGAGAGGGGAGGGTCAGAGGGAGAAGCAGACTCCCTGCCGAGCAGGAAGCCCGATGCGGGACTCGATCCCGGGACTCCAGGATCATGACCTGAGCCGAAGGCAGTCGCTTAACCAACTGAGCCACCCAGGCACCCCACATGCCTGTCTTAATAAGTAATATTACTTTAAGGATCCCAGACCCGAGATCAGCATTCTCCGAAACATGTCCTAGCTACGAAGAATTATGAAGACAAAAAAAAGTGTGGGAAAGGCTACATACGATGGGCCCCCCCTTGCTGCGGATCCCAGCCGCCTCTTACATGTTGAGGCCGCTGGGAAGTTGTGCAGCCAAGAAGCCTGTGTCCTTTCATTTAACACTGTATTTCCCTGGACTGGGAGCGGGAGCGATTGGAGAGTGACGACTTCGTGGGTCAAGGGTTTCTTTGAGGCGTGATGGAAAAGTTCTGGAATTAGTAGTGATATTTGTACAACATTGTTCCAGTACTAGATGCCACTGAACAGAACTCTTTAATATGGCTAAAACGGTAAATTTATTCCTATATGTGTTTTACTACAAAGAGAGAGTGAAGGAGGGAGGGAGGGCGTACCTCCTGATGGGGTGCAACGGGAAGTGGACAGCACTTTCTATGAGGTAGTCTTGCCAAAAAAATCCAACTCGATTATGCCTTGAGGGCTACCAGTTTGTAGGCAAAACGGGGAAAAGAGGAATATTCAACAACTCCCTGCAGAGGCATTCAGCAAGATTGAAAATGGGGGACTTCTAAGGAATAAGTCATCAGCTTTCTTTTTTTTTTTTTTTAAGATTTTATTTATTTGAGAGAGAGAGAATGAGAGAGAGCACATGAGAGGGGGGAGGGTCAGAGGGAGAAGCAGACTCCCTGCCGAGCAGGGAGCCCGATGCGGGACTCGATCCAGGGACTCGATCCAGGGACTCTAGGATCATGACCTGAGCCGAAGGCAGTTGCTTAACCAACTGAGCCACCTAGGCACCCTAAATCACCAGCTTTCTTTAACAAATAAAAGATAAGGGGGAAAAAAGAGGGAGAGTGAACAGTCACAGTTTAAAAAAGATTTATAAGACCTATCAGCCGAATGCAGTGTGTGAACCGTGTTTGGATCCTGATTTAAACAAAACAACTAATTTTTTTTAAGATTTATTTATTTTTAAAAAGATTTATTTATTTATTTATTCATGAGAGACAGAGAGAGAGGCAGAGGCAGAGGGAGAAGCAGACTCCCCGCCAAGCAGGGAGCCCGATACGGGCTCAATCCCAGGACTCCGGGGTCATGACCTGAGCTGAAGGCAGACGCTTAAATGACTGAGCCACCCAGGTGCCCTCAACTAATTTTTTTAAAGCATTAATGTGACAACCAGGAAAATTTGATTACTGACTGGATTTTTTTATGGTATTAAGGAATTATTGTTCAATTTGTAGGTGTGATATGGCATTATGATGATGCAAAAAAGATTTTATTTTTGGAAATATATACTGAAGCATTCACGGATGAAAAGATGTGTCTGGGATTTGTCGTAAAGTATCCTTTCTGTATAAGGAAAGGGCGGAAGGGCGCCTGGGTGGCTCAGTCAGTTAAATGTCGGACTCTTGGCTTCGGCTCAGGTCATGATCTCAGTATCATGAGATCGAGCCCCACGTGGGGCTCTGCGCTCAGTGGGGAGTCTGCTTAATACTCTCTTCCCTCTCCTTCTGCCCCTCCCTTCCAAGATCTCACTCTTTCTGTCAAATAAATAAATCTTAAAAAAAAAAAAAAAAGAAGGGGAGGAAAACAGATGACAGTTTAAAAGAAAAAAGTCTAGCCATGGAATTGATAATTGCTGGAAGCTGGGTGTTCTAATTTTGTATTAAGTTTGAAAATGTCCATATAAGAAGTATTTTTAAAATACAATGCTGAGCAACAAATGAAAAGAAGGACCTAAGTCTTGGACATGGGGTAGTTTTCTAATAACCAAATCTCTGGTAGATGTAGGATGTTAAAATTAGACCCAGAGATTTTAAGATCAGGATTTTTACATTTGCTTTCCATCCTTCCATATTTGGAAAAGAAAATACCATTCTCATAAAGCAGGGTAGAGTCAAGGAAAGCAAAAATAAAAGCATTCCTTAAGTGTTTGTTGCGTGCATGTATTAATTTCTTGTTCACAGTCCTCTAATAGCTTCCCATCTCACTCAGAGTAAAGTACAAATTCTTCACCATGGTCTGTGATGGGTCCAGTATGACTTGGCACCTGATACCCTTCTCCACACTGGCCCTCCCGCTATTTTTTGAAAAAAGTTGGTGCTCTCCTGTCTCAGGGCCTTTGCACTCACTATTCTCACTACCTAGAATACTCTTTCACCCAGCTAGCTGTGTGGTTCTCTCTCTTGCTCTCTTGAAGTCAGACTTTCCCTAGGCACTTCCTTATGTAACACAGGTGTGAGCTCCCGTACA
This sequence comes from Neomonachus schauinslandi, assembly GCF_002201575.2. Classification (NCBI taxonomy): domain Eukaryota; kingdom Metazoa; phylum Chordata; class Mammalia; order Carnivora; family Phocidae; genus Neomonachus; species Neomonachus schauinslandi. The sequence goes on from NC_058414.1 coordinate 56,713,857, forward strand.
CATACCATCACTCACCTCTCCTTTATCTCTTTTCCCCTGCTTTGTTCATATTTTTTAGCATTGATCACCCCCTGAAAAATTATTTGTTGATTGTTTGTCTGCCCCATGTGGACTGCAAACTCCAACAGACCTGGGGTTTGTTTTATGCCTGGGTTTTTTTAGCGCCTAGTAGGTGCTCATTAAATATTTATTGAATTAATTAATTTAGTGCATATCCAAAAGTGTGTAGGTAAACATGCCCACCCCATGGGGGGCTGAAATGTATTTCCATACTGGCCAAGACCCTCCTGGATTAGCTGGAGGTACTTAAGCTGGGCCAAGCAGCCTGTGGAGCAGCCAAATGCCTTGCTGTGAGAGAAGACTCCTAGTCCATTCAGCCTACGGGAGGGATAGCTGGGGGAGATCTTCTAGAGCTCTGTTGAGGCTGGGATGACTATTCTTTTCTTGAGAAGAGTGAGATTAGATGAAGGTCTCGCTGAAAGGTGGCAGCAGGCAAACTTGGAAGAAAGGACACAGCTGGACAGAGTGTTTAGGGGTCACAAGAATACTATGGACTCAGATGCTACAGATGGTTTGAGGTTCTTTTTTTTTTTTAAGATTTTATTTATTTATTTGAGAGAGAGAGAGTGCAAGAGACAGCGTGAGCCGGGCGAGGGGCAGAGGGAGCGGCAGGCTCCCCGATGAGCAGGGAGCCTGATGTGGGACTCGATCCCGGGACTCCAGGATCATGACCTGAGCCGAAGGCAGACGATCAACCAACTGAGCCACCCAGGCGCCCCTGGTTTGAGGTTCTTAAAGGAATTTGTTTTCAGGGGAGAGCCGGACAATACACAAATGGATAAGCAATTCTGAGTGGTAAATATCCCACAGAGCAATACTGTGTGGGCAGAGAACTGGACCCTGATATGGCTGTCCAACGTATTTTGAAGAATTTCACTTCTGCCCAGGATGACCTCCTGAATTACTCCTCAGGTTGCTGTCCAAGGAATCTGGGTGGTGGTTGTGTGGTCGTCGTTGTTTTCCCCCAAAGGAATCCAAGTAGCTAAGACCCTCCTTGGGAACCCAGGTCAGAGCTCACACTTGAGAAGCTGGGTGATGTGTGTTCTGCCTCTCCTCTAAAACTGCCAAGGAACTGAGTTTCCACACGTAACAGAAGAGAGCCGTGAGCTTCTCTGCTGGAGAGACAGCATGGCCAAAATTGGGGAACCTTGGGAGGGGAACTGGCTTTCACCAGCTGCTCACTTCCTAAAAAGCTGTACAGCAGAATGACTTGTTAATGATCCGAATGTTTAAATCAACAAGGTGATCCTGCTGGTTACAAGATTCCTATAGGAAATATTTTGGGAAAATACATAATCCTTCGTTTACAGTCTCAAACATGAAACACATTTCTATACTTCCTGTTTTCACATGGCAGAACATCTCTTTACATCAGCCAGTTTCTGGTCCGTCAGCCACCTTGCTGAATTTCAGTGTCAGCTATGCTAAATAATCCTCTCTTGGCTGTGGAAAGATTTCCTGGCAGGCTCTCCAAGACAAGGACAGATGGCATCCCATTGGGGGTACTCCCAGCTCTTTGTGTTAGCAAATATTGACATTTTTGTGGGAAACAGATCCAGATCCTGTTTCTTCCTAACTCATCTTGGCAATTCTGAAGGTTTGGAGACATGTAGTTCAATAGAATTGGGAAAGTGCACTTGCCACTGAATTTAAAAAGACATACATTAAGGAGGGTAACGTTCATGGTTAATTGATGCTCATAAAAGTCACAAAGTAGTAAGCAATATTCTGTGATCACAAATCACTTTCGAGCAGAAATGAGGGAGTATAAGCAGGGAGAGGGAAGACAAGTGACAAAAAAATACAAACTTCTTTTTAAGAGCCCCAAAATATGTATAAAAAGAGTCTATCATGGAGTTATAATAGTGGAAGTATGACAACAACCTAAACATTCATCAGCAAATTGTTTCACTAAATCAAGATACATCCACATTAGAGGATATTTTGCAGCCTACAGAGATGACAATGTGTGGCAGTATTTGTTTAATATGGAAGATGTAATCAATATTGGCAGTTTTTAAAAAGCAGGTGCAAAAAGCAATTTGTTACAAAACCAAATTATTTTTATAAAGTTATTATAGAACTCCTATAAGTTATAGAAATTATAAAAATTATTTTTATAAAAATGTGTGTGTGTGTGTGTGTGTGTGACACTAAAAAATAGTTATCTTTGGGTGGTGAAATTCTAGGTGTTTTAAGTTCCAGTTTCCTTTCTGTATTATCTGTTGGTGGTGTTTTACAAGGAGCATATATTGCTTCTATCATGAGGAGGCAAACTAAAAGTTATTCCAAGTTGTAAAAAGGAAGTCACAGGTAACTTTTAATCAACTTCTCCGGCAAAAGCTTGACATGGTGCTTTGCTGGGGCCCTACGGAACCAAGTTCAGGGCAGAGGGAGCCTTGAAGGTTAGACACTGGGACCAGGTAAAGGGTTCAGAGGGCTTCCAAGCCAAGTCTCCCACACATCTGCCCTGACCTGAACTGGCCTGAGAGCCAATGGGGAAACGCCACGTTTCAGCAACACTTCCTCCCGTGCCCTGGTTCTGAGGCTGCCATGAACTTGGCAGCACCCAGAGTATCCCAATCTTTACTCAGGGGAAAAATAGTTCTTATGTAATCACAAGAACCACACAAGAACGAAGGGAAATAGAAAACTTACCTGTATCTGTTTTCTAGAAATGCTACAGCAAATTACCACACCAAAAGCCTGGTGACTTGAAATGGAACTGTATCTCTCACATGTGGTTGGGAGGTCAGAAGTCCGAAATCGAGGTGCTGGCAGGACTGTGCTCCCCCTGAAGGCTCTCAGGGAGACCCTTCCTTGCCTCTTCCAGCTTCTGGTGGCTCCTGGTGCTCGGGGCAGCATTGCTTCCATCTCTGCCTCTGTCTTCACATCGCCCCCTTCTCAGTGTGTCTGTGTGTCCTTTTCTGTCTCTTACAAGGACACTCTCAGTGGATTCAGGGTCCACCCTAATCCTGTATGATCTCCTCTCAATCCTCACCTTATATCTGCAGAGACCCTATTTCCAATTTAGGTCACAGTCTGAAGTTTGGGGTGGGTGTGAATTTTGGGGGACATTGTTTGGCCCACTATAATATTGTAGACAATATTTGTTCAGGAAGCAACAACTCTGACGAGAATTTACCTCTCTAAAAAGGAGGTGGAAGGCCGGCAGGGGTTGCCAGGGGGCTCGGAATCGGCTCTACCGGGGCCCAGATAGCCCTGCCTCTGTCTTGTAGTTTGGCAATCAGCAAGCTGCCTTGGGGTTAAGATCGGATAGTTTCTGGAGTACAGGACAATAAAATTAGGAACTGGAGAAAAACAACAAGGACAAAGAAACAGTTAAGCAGGAATTGGTTAATGATGTGAATTAGCACAGAGAACATTACAGCTACTATCAAAAATGCAAATGTGCTTGAAGGAGAAGATCAAGGAAATGAGAGAATTCAGGTGCTAAACTAACCATCAATTCAGGATATAAAAAACGCATCAACTCTACTAAATAATGATCAAGGTCGTCAGCCTCAGAACTAGTTTCTGGTAGCAAAGGAGCAGTAAGTCAGGCCTCTAGAAACTGGACTTATATTGAGTCCCGATTAGGGGATTCTTGGGTTTTCTACTTTCTGGATGATCAGTGACGTTCCCCACAACCCAACTTATGTGCTTCTTCCCTATCAGCAAATAGTGTGAAATTGCAGGGTGAAGATCAATGTGATACACTTTCCAAACATCGTCTGGCAGGTACATGTACTAACCAAAAAAGTAGGGAAGTCGCATCATAAAGTCAGAGAGAGATGCTTTCATGTTCCCTTTCCTGCTGGAGATTGAATCCAGAGTAGAGTGTATTTTCTTTTCCAAAGCTATGTGGTGGTGCTTTTACGACTGAAAGCCTCATAGACAAGTGAGAACATGAGTTTGATAGTAATCAAACATAACTCCTCATTCACGGCCAAGACTTCCAGAGACATTGAAGGCAAGACAGGAACCTAGAAACCTGTTCAGTTCAAGTTCTCTCTGTGCAGGTAAGAGATCCGAGGTCCAGATATATAGGTACCCCTTCCAAAATGACTTGCTTGGGCCAAACTAGGATTAGAACCAGGAATCCCAAGCTCCCTTCATGATATGCTTTGAATATTCTCACCAGGCAGCATTCCTTAAACACCTAGACTGTCAGAGTAAAGTGCTACCCTACTTTGAATAAGCCACTCTTGGTTTGCATTAGTGTATCAAGTCACTGTGAGGGGCTAAAAGAGTATCTTTAGTCAAAAAGAGCTAGATACCAAGTAGGTGCTGAACAAGTGGTTTCTAAATGAATAGAATGCAGAATAAGACCAAGGAACAGTGGCTTCCCAGCTGTGCCCAAGACTGGTATCCACGCTCTCCTCTTGGTCTTGGGAGCACCACTAGGCCCCACCTTCCAGCTTTCCTTGCTTTTAAGCGTGGCCATGAGGCTGAGTTCTGGCCAATGGAATGTGAGTGGAAGTCACGGGTGCCACTTCCAGGCCTGGCCCACAAATTTCCTCCCATGCTTGGTCTTCACTCTCTTTCTCCATCACCAGCTGAATGGAGAAGACGCTGAGGACCTGGAAGAAGACGGAGCCATAATAAGGATAGGGCCTGTGTCCTCAAATGACCTAAAAAAGTACAGACTCCCCTCATCCCAAACCCTTTCTTGATCAGAGAAATAAGAAAGAAGTAAACTTGCATTGGGCCAAGCCACCGAGATTTGGGGGTTATTTATTGTAGTGGTTAGCCGCTCTGATGAGGTCTGTGTGGGTGGTTAACCAGAACAGGCCAGAATAGTTTAGGGTCGAGGCACTTTGTTGTGACAGGACCAAGGCTGGCGATGCTAATTCCCTTTGCTCCCAACTATGTATGCTGCAAACTTGCAGATTTCTCATTCCCTGCCGATCAGCCTCACTCTGTCCCCTAGACCTCTCTTCCTAATTCCCTTTACATCCTCCGCAGTCCCCTTACACACACACACACACACGTGCGCATGGCAACCTCAAACTCTGGAAGCTTAACCTGAAGGTAAGAATTCTAATTCACACTACAGAGACGGGATGGGTGGCAGCAAAGCTCCTTCGCTTGTGAGTTCCCTGGCATGGGCCTGGCCTTAAACAAATCCATTTCTCACAGGAGGAATCTTAGGTTCCCAAATCAGTGGCATGCACTTCACCCTGTGCACATCCTGCTGCCCTCAGAAGACTGGAAGATAGAACTCAAGGGGCGCCTGGGTGGCTCAGTCGTTAAGCGTCTGCCTTCGGCTCAGGTCAGGATCCCAGGGTCCTGGGATCGAGCCCCGCATTGGGCTCCTTGCACGGTAGGGAGCCTGCTTCTCCCTCTCCGTCTGCTGTTCCCCCTGCTTGTGCGCTCTCTCTGACAAATAAATAAATGAAATCTTAAAAAAAAAAAAAAAAAAAGATAGAACTCAAAACTGTGTCCTAAATACGGGAGTGTTATTTGTGTGTAGATCAAAAAGGAAGAACATCATATAAGGGACAAACCAATATGTTATCTTCCCTGAAACTTTGCAGAGAAGGTTTTAGCAGGTTTGACACTTTCAAAAGCCACGGGAAGCACGCATTGATTGAAGAAAGGCATTCCCTCCTGCTGGAAGAGGAGGATGGGTAATGAAGAAACAAGCCAAACAGCCCAGAGGAGGTGTGGATTGCAGTGAAAAGTGGAGAGCTTGTGGGTTTGAAATCTGATCCTGCCATTTAGCAGCAGCATGTCATTGGGCATGGGGTGTCGCATCCCTGGGTCTTACTGTCCTTATCTAGACAGTATAAAATGGAACTGTGACTTCATACCTCCTTCACAGAGTTGCTGTGAGGAGTAAATGATATCACACATGAGAAGGGCCCAGCACATAGTGGGGTTCAGCACATCGCAGCTTCCACTGTGAATGCTGTGTCTGAGCACATCAATGATGGTCATCATCATCACAGCATCCAGAACAGCTTCATAGGACACCTGGGTGGCTCAGCGAGTTAAGCGTCTGCCTTCGGCTCGGGTCATGGTCCCAGGGTCCTGGGATCGAGCCCCACATCAGGCTCCCTGCTCAGTTGGGAGTCTGCTTCTTCCTCTCCTCCCAGCTCAGTGCTCTCTCTCACAAATAAAATTAAAAACAAAACAACAGCTTCATAGTCAAACTTTCAGAAGGTTATAGACTAACAAGAGAACGAGGACAAATTCTTCCTCTTGATTAGGTATCAGTTGATTCATCATGACCAAGGCGGGTACTAGCCAGCAAACGAGGTTATTCATAAATCTATTTCGCAGAAGCCTTTGGCAAAATGTCTCAACAATTGCAGGGTCATTTAAGTTCTAGTGATTATGCCTGTTTTGAAACTAGCTATGCTGAATTCTTCCTCCTAGATAAAATGACTTCTATCTTAATTCATGTCTTGGACTTTTAATAGGCTATTTTGCTTAATCTTGGAATTTCTACTACAAATTTAAATTTCCAGTGGCTAATATTAGCAGAAACTTTCAAAAGAAGGATGCCAAAGTTCTAACCTGTTTTTTTCTTTGCTGATTCTGGATAGATACTTACAAGAAATTGCCACAGAACAAAGCACTGGTGCTCACTTCACACCAGCTGTTGATGGCTATGTTTTCATGGTGCCTATCTTTCGTGCCAAGTTACAATCTTACATTTTAAATTGGTGTAAACTAGATTATTGTGTCTCAGGATCAGAATGTACTACTGCAATGTTGCTTCGTAGTTATAAATTATTCATTGCCTATCTCACTAACCATACAGCACAACTGTAGTCCCCTTCTGACACAGGATGTGGTAGTTATCTAGGCTGTGTAACAAGTTACCCCAAGACTTAGTGGCTTGAAAGAACATTTATTTTCTTTAAAGATTTTATTTATTTATTTGAGAGAGAGCGAAAGTGAGAGAGATTATGGAGGGAGACGGAGAAGCAGACTCATCACTGAGTGGAGAGCCCGATGCGGGACTCGATCCCAGGACCCCGGGAACATGACCTGAGCCGAAAGCAGACGCTTAACCGCCTGAGCCACCCAGGTGCCCCTTGAAAGAACATTTATTATCTTCAAGTCCTTTCTGGGTCAGGTATCCATGTGCCACTTAATTTCGTCCTGTGGTTTGAGGGTCTTTCACAAGGTACAATGGAGGCAGCAGAGAGGGCTACAGAACATCTCAGAACATCTGCAAAGCTCCCTCAAGTGGCTGTTGGCAGGCCTCAGGTTCTCACCGGCTATTGGCTGAAGACTCTTGTGTCTTGCCACTTGAGCTTCCACATAGGGTTACTCACAACATGGCAGCTCTCTCCAAGAAGGAGAGAGTAAGAGATGGAGAGAGCAGGTAAGTGCTATGGTCTGATTTTTTGTGTGCCCCCCCCAAATTGAAATCTAACCCCCAAGATGATGTTATTAGGAGGTAGGGCCTCTGGGACGTGGTTAGGTCAGGAGGGTGGAACTATGATGAAAGAGATTAGTGCCCTTATAAAAGCCACTGAGCAAGTCCCTTGTCCCTTCCACCATGTGAGGATACAACAAGAAGTTAGCAGTCTGCAACCTGGAAGAGGGTTCTCACCAAAACCCGCCCATGCTGCCACCTTGATCTTGGATTTTCAGCCCCCAGAACAATAGATTTCTGCTGTTTATGAGCCGCCCAGGCCTATGGTATTTTGTTATAGCTGCCAGAACAGACTAAGCAAGCAAGAAAGAAGCCACTGAGTCCTTTTATAACCTAACCTCGAGGATGACATCCCATCACTTTTGCTATGTTCTATTTGTTAGAAGTAAATCACTAGGTTTGGCCCACACTCAGGGGGTGGGAAGTACTGGGAATCATCCTAGAACCTGCCTACCTCACAGGAATACCACTGAAGGCAGTGTTTTGTAAACTAATCCTGGTGAAGGACCAGCTTGCTTTTTTTCCCAATCTGTTGGAGGTCAGTACTTTTGTAAAATAAAAATTCATTTCTAAAAACATAACAATGGCATAAAAAAGCAAACCCACTGATCATGTGTTGGATGTCACACAATGTCAAATTGCTGTAAAAATTTCTGAACACTCTCAATTCTATTACCTACCTCATTTGAACCAGAAACAGTTTGTGGGTTGGCACCAGTCTTGGACCATCCTTTGAGCAGCACTGACTTAAGGACTTTAACAAATGTAGGTGACTTTTCAAGGCTTTTACAAGACAATGGTTTGCACTTTTCACCTGGCTATTCCCGGAGGGAGAGATTTTAGAAAATTTTAAACACCTAAGTAGAAGTCATTCTTTCTAATTGCACCACTCTCTGCAAACCTAAAATTGGGATCTCTTGTGATTAAAGTCAAGAGTGTATGGGATTGATTCTGAGTCTCCTGTTTAAGATTTTACTGCAGAGTCCTTTATGTGCTCTCCTGTTCACCAATCTGTAAGCAAGAATTAAGACACTTTTGAATGAAGCAGTCTGACAAATATGATTGTCTAAGCACATTTTTAAAGATGAGGGGTCAACCCCCTTCTCAATTAATGTTACAAAGGAAGTTTGAATGTCCTTCCTGATGCTAGTCTATTATTCAGATCCCTCAAAACACTTCTCAAGTCTAAATTCCTCAATTCAACTGAAAAAAATATATTTTGAGCACCAACTCTGTGTGCAAGATTCTGGAAGATATGACCTTGAAGGAAGCACCATCTCTGTTCTCACTTGGTTTATAACACTCCCTTTAGGGTAATGTACATCTCAATATTTTGGCATGTGAGTACATTCTTTCTCTTGTTTCTGAGTATGTCAAACATCTCTATCTAATCTCTCAGCATCAGGCAATTTAGTAGGCGCTTGGTAAAAACCTGAGTTCAGTGGACATGAACTGAACCCAGAACCTGAATCCCCTGTCCAGGGACTAAGTGCTGTGAACAAGGCTTTGGTCCCAAACCTCACTAATCTGGCGAGCATCTCTCTTCTAGCCTCTTTGTCACCCCCCTAACCCATCCTTCAGGGCTTAAAGCAGAAGCAACTTTAAGAAGCCAGCTTCTACCCCCCTGGCTCTCAGTGGGAAAAATGAAATCTCATGTGAACTTTTCACACTAGGCCCAGAAGAGAGAACCAGGTAGAGAAAGGGACCTTTAAAAACAAGTCTTTCTTGCTCAACTCCTTACACAACTGCTAACCCTCAGTTGGTCATCTCCTCCTCCTCCCTCCCCGATCTGAGGAAGGGAGTGAGGGTTATAGTAAAAGCTACATTTGCAAGGCCCAGTACTGAGTACCACGTAGGCACAGAAGTGAGCAAAACAGGTTTCCGCCCCCCCTCAAGAATTTACAATGGGCAAATGAAACCAATCCTCAACTACAAAACAAAGTGGAATGTCCCAAGTGTTGTAATGTTGGCATATGGAGAAAGCACTGTGGGAGAACAGATCGGGGAAGAGATTAATTCCAAATGGTGAAAACTCAGAGGATATATCTTTGGGGTTAAGCCTTGGAGGATGGTAACATAAATAATGGGTAACATTCAAAAAACACTTCCTATACCAAGTGCTGTGGTTGGTGGTTTAGATGCATCTCATTTGGGGTTCACAACAGGTCTGCTGGGGATGTGCTATTATCAGTCCCACTTTACAGTGAGGAAACTGAGGCACAGACAGAGTAATTTGTCCAAGGTCCAGGGTAGTAGTAGGTGGAGTGGAGGAGGATCTGAACTCAAACAGGGTAATTCTAGAGCTGCTGCTCTTAACGCTTACTTAACAAGCAAAGGAGACCAGAAGGGAAGGCCTGGCAGTGTGCAGGGAGTGTCCAGGGAACAGTGAGGGGTTGTGATGTTGGAGCACAGGACCTGGAGGGCTGAGGTGTGGGGTGTGTGTGAGGAGGAACAAGGGTTTAGGTGGAGTGTTGTTTGATCTCAACGGCAGCTGTGGAATCTATATGTCAAACTCTGGGCTTTACATAGAATATTTCATCTGACATAACCACATCCCTATTGGACAGGCACTATTATCCCCATTTTACAGATAAGAGAACTGAGGTACAGAGAAGTTAAGTAACTTACTCAAGGTCATACGACTGGCTGATCGTGGGGCTGGGATATGAAATCAAGGGTCGGACTCCCGAACTCACTGTGCCAGCCAGTGTTCTCACTTGGTGGTAGCCCTTTGCATGCTGCCCAGTGCCTCTACTTTTCCCCCAGTCTACACATCCTGTCCCTTCCCAACCACCTTTACTCCTGACCCCACCCCGCACATTCAGCTACAGTCGCCCGGCCCACGAGCACTGAATCGGGACCACCTTGGGCCCAGAACAACCCCCTGTTCCCAGAAAGCTTTGCGTTTCCCCCGAATAAAGAGCTTTTGAGCCGGGGAGCCCCGCCCCCTGCGGGCTCCTCCCACGGCCGCGAGCCCGGGGCGGCTGTGGGCGTGTCCCCGGCGGCGGCGCCCGCGGCTCGGGGCGGGGCCTAGCTGGGGGGCGGGGCCTGGTCAGGCGCTAGGCTGCGGGGTGGCCAGGCGGGCTGACTCTCCTTGCAGGTGGCTCGTCTTCCGCCTCTCCTGAACCCCGCAGGCGCCGTGCCGGCTGCCGTGGGAGCGCCTTTGTGTCCGGCCCCGAGAGCCCGCGACGGCCGCTGCGCGCCCGGGTCCATTGTTTCGCTTCTCTGTCTCTTCCGGGCAGGTGCCCGCGGCGCGCGGGGCCTGCACGTGCCAAAGCGGCGGCAGGAGGGCAGGGACCCGCGGGCGCAGGCAGGGGCGTCCCGGGCGCGCGGCGCGGGATGAAGTACCTGAAGCCTTGGTGGTCGGACGGCGGCGGCCTCCTGCACCTCACCATCCTGCTGAGCTTGGCGGGGCTCCGCCTGGACGTGGACCTGGACCTCTACCTGCTGCTCCCGCCGTCCACCCTGCTCTGGGATGAGCCGCTGCTCGCTGGCGGCCCGACGAGCTCCGCCTACGCGCTCAGCCCCTTCCCGGCCTCGGGAGGGTGGGGGCGCGCGGACCGGCTGCACCCCAAAGGCCGCGAGCCGGACCCCGAGGCGGAGCCCGAGGGCCGGCTGCTTCGGGAGGTTCGCGCGCTGGGGGCCCCCTTCATTCCCCGCACCCGAGTGGATGCGTGGCTCGTGCACAGCGTAGCGGCCGGGGAAGCCGACGGGGCCCACGGGCTGCTCGGCGCCGCCGCCGCCTCCGCCGGAGGAGTCGGCGCCAGTGTACACGACAGCAGCCAGGCTGCGCCGGGGGATGGCGGGGACTCCCGAGCGGCTGCAAGTAGCCCCTTGGCCGCCGGGGAAGAGGAGAAGGCACCGGCAGAACCGACGGCTCAGGTGCTGGACGCCGGCGGCCGCGCGAACCAGGTAAGAGGAGCGCGGGGATGCGAGCGCTGTGCTGGGGGAGCTGGCCAGGAGCCCTGCAGGCTTGGGACGGACCCAGGGACGGAGCACACCCGCTCTGCTTCCACCCTCGGCCCCTGGTGGTTGCAGTTTCGGGACCACGCTTGCCTCCCCTTTTTGTGAATCTAAACGGAAGCTGTTAGTGCGGTCGCTATGCTTTTAGGTGTTTGAGAAAGAAATAGGAGAGATCATCCGTTCGGTTGTAGAGGATACCTTTACTGTGTTTGATGGCGGTCTGAGTTCGGGGCTGCTGAGGGGAGAAGGGATGCTGGTAGTTTTCTCGCCTACGGTCTTCGTTCTGTACCTCGTGTACATGGAGATGTCTTTTTCTGGAACCAGAGGATCCAAAAGAGGCCTTGGCCACAGGAAGGACGCGTTTCTCTTAACCCGTGCTCCCCGGTCTAACGTGATGGCCCCTGCCAGATTTTAACCCAGTTGCAGTTCGTTTCTGCTACTTACCCTGGATTAAGGAGCCGTGGCCAGTGTTCAGTTCCAGGCCAGTTGGCAGACGGTCCCGCTGTGACCTAACCAGCCCTGGCGCCTAATGACCCTCCTCTCTCTGGAACACGTGTAACTTTTTTTGTTTGTTTTTTAAGATTTTATTTATTTGAGAGAGAGAGAGAAAGCAGGAGCGGGAAGGAGGGGGAGAGGGAGAGAGACAAGCAGAGGCCCCGCTGAGCAGGGAGCCCCACCCAGCCGGATCCCAGGACCCCAAGACCATGACCTGAGCCGAAGTCAGGCATTTAACCGACTGTGTTAACTCCAGGCGCCCCATGTGTAACTTCTTATGAGCATAAAGAAAGCAGGTACCCTGACAGTCACCTAGTGACTTAACAAGTGCCCTCTGGTTTATGGTTTCAGATCCTTCGGTTTAACATCCTTTTGAAGCAAAGTTCACTAAGATTGACTGATAGAGTATCTGTGTGGTGCTCCCGCTGGCTCTTGGAGTCTAAAGACACTTATTACCCATTTTTACAAAATTGCCTTACCCAGAGTTCCTTCAAAGGGACCTTTTTAATATCTCTTGGCCCAAACCGTAGTATTAGCAGTCGGTATCGATCAACAGGTGTTCCTTGGATGTTTTTGTGGGGTGCAATCTTATGCAAAATGGGAACTGGGGCTAGACAGGTTTGTTTGCTGCTCTTCAGAATTGCCCTGTTTGTGTAGGCAGTTGCCAGACGAGCTTCTCCACCCTCTCCCAGAGGGGTCATTGTGCCAAAGTGCCTGTGATTCACTGTTATGCAGATCGGATCCCTTCCTCTTCCTGAGGCCGGAACTAATGGGGTGGGGGTCACCGAGAGTCTCGGTGGGCTTCTGTCCAAAACAAAAAGTGGAAGGTTCTTCTCCCTCACTCAGCCAGTCCCCATCTTCACCTGAGTCCTCTGCTTCCTAAGGAGTGGTGCGTGCTGCGCTACAACCTTTTCAGATCCTGGAACC
>NC_058414.1:56727097-56893390 GCF_002201575.2 Neomonachus schauinslandi
GGTGTGTGTGTGTGTGTGTGTGTGTGTGTGTGTGTGTGTAAGTAACCCAATGCACCGTGCGGGGTGAGGTGGTGTGTGTGTGTGTGTGTGTAACCCAGTGCACCGTGCTATGGCAGATGGCACCCTCCCCTCCTCCGCTGGATGCCACCCACCTTGCAAAGCATACCAGGGCCTGGAGGGAGGTGTAGCTGTTCGCTCTGGGAGCACGTCCTTCCCCTTCTTGGCATTACCTATTTGGACTGGCAAACCTGCTTTGGCGGAAGCTCTGGGGGCCAAGGACCGGCCACACCTCCCATGGAGGGTTGAGCCCCGCTTTCCTAGGGGGGAGGATGAAGTTCATACGGGGCCAATCTCGTGGTGTAGCCTTCCCCCCCCTGGCATGTGTGGGCCTGCTGGACCGTGGTAGCTGCTGGGGTGCCCTGGGTAGTTTCGTTCCAGCGATGATCCGCTGTGGAACACCTTACAGTATTCACAGCCAGTTCACCTTTGTTGGTAACACCTTTTATTTATTTATTTTTTCAAAGATTTTTATTTATGAGAGAGAGAGAGAGAGAAACAGCATGAGAGGGGAGAGGGTCAGAGGGAGAAGCAGGCTCCCCACTGAGCTGGGAGCCTGATGTGGGACTCGATCCCAGGACCCCGGGATCATGACCTGAGCCGAAGGCAGTCGCTTAACCAACCGAGCCACCCAGGCGCCCGGTAACACCTTTTAAAAAACAGAAACAAAAAAGCATAAGGAGCTTCTATCTGGTTGTAAGTTTGTATGTATTTGGTAATACCTTTTTTTTTTTTAACATCAACTTGAGAGGTAGGCAGGTGGGGCATCCTTCTATCCAATTTGTACTAAAGGAAAATAGAGGCCCAGCGAGGTTAGGGCACTTGGCTAAAGCCACACAGTTAATTGGTGCCAGAAGTGCACCCAGACAGAACCTGAGCTTCTTGACTCCCGTGCTAGCACACTGAGCGTGCGGCTGCCGTGGGGTGGTGCCCCCACCCCCCACTCCTGACCTCAGCACCACTGCTCTCCAATGCTGCATTGACTTTTAAAAGCAGACTGTACCATCCGTAATACCGAGCTTACAATCTGAAACGTTGACTCGGGGGGGAAAACGGCACCGGGGTTTGCAGTCCGCAGACCTGGGTTTAGGGCCATCACTTACTAATGTTAGGTGGGAGCGTGCTGCTTATTCTACGGTTTGTGCAAATTAAATGGGAAAAGCCTGCATGAAGTGCCAGCCCAGTGCCTGGGTGTAATTGCTGTTCCTTCGCCTCTGTTCTCAAGCCACCCTTCTTGACCTGCCTCCACTCCCTCCATTCGCTTTTGTCTTGTTTATGAGTCTGCCCCGGTTGTTTGCTTGCTAAAGGGGTGTGGTGTGTTGCGGCCAGACCGCCTGGTTTTGAATCCCAGCTCTGCTGCTTACAGCTCTGTGACCTTGGGCTAGTTTCTTCACCTGTCTCCGCTTCAGTTTCCTCACCTGCACAATGGGAATTGTCAAGGTGCCCCCCACATAGGGTTGAGAATTCATTCATTCCACGTCAGAGGCTTAGAAATGTGCCGGTCACGTCTCGAAGCACTTAATAAAAGTTAGCTGCTGTTAACTTCGAAAAGAGAGAGTGCTTTGTCCTACAGGAACATCAGAGGTTTGTGGTGTTTGTTTTTAAATAGATAATTCCGGTGGCTTATATTTGAGTTGTAGGAGATTCTGGTTGTAGAGGATAATTTTCCATAATTTTTGTACATTTGCAGAAATGTCTTGGAGTGGGGGATTTTCCAGGTATCAAAAGAGGTACTGCTTTGGTTTCACTTCTTAGTGGGGCCAATCATTATCTGAAAACAGAATCCGGAATTCCCCAGGGCAGACCTGCTTCCCTTGAAAACCACAGCCATTCACTCACAACCGAAGGCGCGTGTGTTTTCAGAGTAAGGCATGGGTTAAACGAGGACTTGAACAGTTTTTGCAGATTTGACTGTGTGAGCATATTTGAAGGCGGGTGACTGCCTATAGCCAGCACCAGTATTTTAGAGCACTGTATCCACTTTGAAGGTGAGAGGCTTGTAGTCATCTTGATAATGGTTTCAAGCCCCAGAACCAGGACCCGGCGATGGGTGAGGGGTCCTGCGGGACCTCGTGGGATGGACCAGGTTTCTTCAGGTCACAGCAAGAATCTGATACAATCAGGACTCGCTTCTAAGAGTAAAGGAAGAGGAAGAAGCTCCTTGATTGTTAAAGTAAAATTTGTTTTTCATTTCAAAAGCAAAGTTAATCCCTGGTGCCTGGGCAATTGGAGGTAGATGAAATTTCAAACACTTGCTTGTTTTTAACTTACAACTGTGGTACAGAGATAGTCTTAGACATTCGTACAACTCAGTAGAATGAAGTTTCAGAGGAGGCTCTTTGCTTACTTAAGGACTCGATAAAAATTCACCTGAGGTCTTATGGGGAAAGATGGCATGCATCACTTACTAGTGTCCTAGGGCAGCAGTAATAAAATGCCACCAACTGGGTGGCTTGAACAGCAGAAATTTGCTGTCTCCCAGTTCTGGAGGTGAAAAGTTGGGAATCAAGGCTTGGTTCCTTCTGAGGCTGAGAGGGAGGCTGTTCCAGGCCTCTCTCCTAACTTCTGGTAGTTTGCTGGCAATCTTTGGTGACCCTTGGTCCTTCCCTCACTCCCTCCCATTTTAGTTTTAAGGAATCTCCACACCCAACCTGGGGCTTGAACTCACAGCCCCAAGATCAAGAGGCGACCCTTAGTTTCCACTGAGTCACCCCAGTCTCTGCCTTTATCTTCACAAGACATTCTCCCTGTGTGCTCATTTGTATCCAAATTTCTCCTTTTATAAGGACACCAGTCATACTGGATTAGGGCTCACCCTGCTCATCTTAATTACATCTGCAGTGACCCAGTTTCCAAATAAAATTACATTCTTAGGTACTGAGGGTTATGGCTTCAACATGTGGATTTCGAGGGACTCATGCCCTCTTTAGCTTGCTTAGCAAGTAGGCTGCAACAATTTCTGGAAGCAGCTGGTCTAAGTGTAGGATCATTTGCTGCAGGATTTGGTGTATGTTTGTGAGCAAACCTGGGTTTGTTGGTTGGTTGGTTGGTTGGTTGGTTTTTTGCTGACTTCATGTGCAGCTAACCCCAAGGAACCTTACTTCCAACTTTTTCCAGTCAGTCCTTCACCTCAATTTGTGGTTTACAGAAATCTCCCCTCTGCACTGTCCTTTGTATCATTTGGCTGCTCTCCATTTTCCCCTGCTTCTCCGCTCAAAAGTCAGAGTGCAGGGCCCAGGCCCCAACTCCAGGGCAGGCCGGGCTAGTGGTCAAGTGTGCTTGGCGCTGGGGTCAGACCAGCTGGGGTAGCTGCAGATCTCCACTCCACTGCTGACTGGTCGTATGATCTGGGGCACACTTCTTAACCTGTCTGTGCCGTGGTTCCCTTATCTGTAAAATGGGATGGTAAGAGTACCTTAACGGAGTCGTCGTGAGGATTAAAGGCGATCATACAGGTTAGCAGGTTGGTACGTAGTAAGCCCTCAGTAATGTCAGCGACTGCTGTTAATTCAGCTGGGGCTGTAATGCCCCTTCCCTGATTTATTCCTGTTCATTCTCTTGCCAGGCACAGGTTTCCAAAGCTCACGTTCGTCTCTTCACTTTCATCTGGGGAGCCTCCACCAGCTCATTACCTACCTACCAATTGGACATTTTGTCATTCGAGGCTCTGCATTTGGCTAGTGTGACCTAACTCCCCAACTGCCCTCGCTGAGCTCATCCCCCACTACCCGTGGCCTACTTTCCACCTCAGACTTTCTCCCTTCCTTTTCCCCACACAGGCCCATGCTTTCCCGCGCCTAACTCTCTGTTACCTGTGCTCAGAATGGCATCCTTTCTTTCCTTCCAAGTCTTTTACTGTTAAATTCTCAGACTCATCTCAACTATCATCACCTCATCTACAAGCATTTCCCGTTCTTTCCTTCGAGTCCTGTCAAGCCCTGTCACACTATGTACTATTTCATCTATGGGCCTTGGCAAGCTCTACGTGGAACCGCAGTGTCTTGAGCATGGAAACTGGGTCTTCATTTTAACCTGGAGGGTAGCAGCAGAGACAGGGTTAAGAGCAGACACCCGCCCAGCTAGCCTCTGCTGAGCACTCCTCATCTGTCCCCCCCCGTCGGCCTTGCAGAACTTCCAGGATTCCGTGAGCTTGAGTGTGTCTTGGGTCATTCAAGGTAGAGTCCTAACTAGGAAGTAGGTCAGATCTGAAATCCTGATAGGCCGTCTGAGCATTTGATGCCAGTTTGAGTGGATGGGGGCCATGGAAAGCTTTCAGGTTGGCACTGTAATGAATCAGGTGGTGAAACTTAGAATTGCCTAAAGTTATATAGCAAGTTAGTGACCTTACCCAGACTAGAACAAGCCTCCCACCCACTACAAAACTGCAAACTTGTGAAGACACAGTTCTCCCATTTGTGGCAGCCTTTTGATACGAAGAAGTTATTCTCAGAATCTAGTTGTTAAGGATCTGTGTGAATATTCAAACATGCTTCTGGGCAGCCGAAGCTGGCCGCGGCTCAGGCACCCCCCTGGGTCGGTTCTGGTTCAGTTGCCGGTGGTGGTTGGCAGAGTCTGGACGGCGGCATAGAGGCCAGGCACGGCCTTTTGAGGTTGGAGAGAACTGGGTTCCCATGGGCATCAGAGAACAGAACCAGTATGATCAATATGCGTGTGTATATGTACATGTGCGTGCCTCTGTCTCTTTCAGAGATTTATTTCAACTGGCCCATGTGATCATGGAGGCTGGCAGGTCCAAACTGTAGGGGAGCTGGAAACTCTGGACGGGCCCTGGTGCCACAGGCTTGAGGCAGAATTTCTCCCTCAGTGCAACCTCTGTTTTGCTCTTAAGGTCCTTCCACTGGTTGGATGGGACTCACTCAGATTACCAAGACCGTCTCTTCCTGAAAGTCACTTGGTTGGGAACTTGGTTGACTAGCTGTTGACCCCACGTCCCGAATACCATCCTGGCAGTGACACCTGGGTGAGCGTTTAATTGCACAACCAAGAGCAGCAACCTAGCCACTCCGACACACGGAACCAACCCTCACACCACCCCAGCTCCGCCTCTTCCGGGCAGCCTCTGCAAGCCTTGGTTTCCGAATTGTAGAAGGAGAATATTAACCTGTTTCTGGGAGAGTTCTTAGGAGGATTACATCACGCCGTCTGTCAGAGGGCTGGGACACGTCCCGGCATGTTACTAGATGTGTAACAGAATTTGCTCTGATTGCCCTGGAGCTGGGGTCGACTCTCCAGGGACCCACTGTCCTCTGGAGGACAGTTTCAGACTCCTAGGTCATGCTGGGACCTGCTTTGGTATAGGAGGAGGAACCCTTCTCTCCATGAGGGGGAAATCATGCTGGAAATGCTTGAGTGCATTGGGGATGTCCCATGCTGAGAAGATCAGACTGAGGAAAGAACACGATGGGCAACTCAAATATTTGAAGAGCTGTTATGTAAGGGAGGCCTTGAAATTGTTGAGGAGGCAGATCCTGAACCTCTGAAGGCTCATCCAAAGGAAGAACCCTTTTTTTTTTTTTTTTTTTTTAAGGTAGGCTCTACACCTAGGCTGGGGCTTGAACTCACAACCCTGAGATTAAGAGTTGCATGCTCTAAGGACTGAGCCAGTGAGGCACCCCTTTCGTAGCCTTTCTTAAGAGCTGAGTTTCTCGGGGCACCCGGGTGGCTCAGCCGGTTAAACGTCTGCCTTTGGCTCAGGTCATGATCTCAGGGGGCCTGGGATTGAGCCCCGCATTGGGCTCCCTGCTTAGCGGAAAGTCTGCTTTTCCCTCTGCCTGCCGCTCACCCCCCCCCCCCCCCCACCGCTTGTGCTCTCTTGCTCGCTCTTTCTCTCTCAAAAAAATTAAATCTTAAAAAAAATAAAAGAGCTGAGTTTCTGCAAGGGTGATCCAGTGAGTGCATCAGTTACTAACTTGCCTGTTAAAATGCAGATTTGGGGGCCCACCCCAGACGGGCTGAACTAGAGCCTCTCAGGTGGGACCTGGGAGTCTGCAGTTTACCTGACCTCCCAGTGATCCTTGCACCAGTCCAAGCCTGCCCTCAGCCATAGTGCTCCTCTCCCGGGGCCCCCAGTATCCCACAACCCCTGCATGGAAGGGGGGCCTGCCTGGCTGAAAGCCTGCCCTTCTGTAAATTTAAGGCCCAGAACAGCTAAAGGCCTGGGCAGCAGGGCCAGAGCTAGTGGTCTGGTTTACCAGGTGTTTCCGAGCTGAAGCCACATCTGTCTAGTTCCCTGCTGGAGCATGGGGAACTGGCTTGCCAAGAAACTAATAATAAGTGCAGAACTTCAACAGTCGGGTTAGGCGTGCTGACTCCACACACAGATGAAAATCCACATAGAACTTCTGACTCCCCCAAAACTTAACCACTAATAGCCTACTGGTAACTGGAAGAGTCGATGGCACATACTCTGTAGGCTACATGCACTACATTCTGTGTCCTCGCAGTAAAGGAAGCTTGAGGAAATACATTACAGTACAGGACCGTAGGAAATCCACGTATAAGCGGACTTGGCGCAGTTCAAACCTGTGTTCAAGGGTCAATGGTAGCTTTGCACAGAAAGGCAGTTCAAAGCTCTTGCTTAAGTTCTAAAACAGGCAAAGCCAAGGTAGAAATAATCAGAATAGGAGAGAACTTTCTAGGCAGGTAAAAATGTTCTGTGTCAAGTAGAGATGTGAGCTAAGTGGGCGCCTCCATTGATCAAAATTGTACAGCTAAGGGGGCGCCTGGGTGGCTCAGTCGGTTAAGCGGCTGCCTTCGGCTCGGGTCATGATCCCGGGGTCCTGGGATCGAGTCCCACGTCGGGCTCCCTGCTCGGCGGGAAGCCTGCTTCTCCCTCTCCCACTCCCCCTGCTTGTGTTCCCTCTCTCGCTGTGTCTCTCTCTCTGTCAGATAAATAAATAAAATCTTTATATAAAAAAAAATTGTACAGCTAAGGTTTGTGCATTCCTGCCTGTGTAAATCTCGCCTAAAAACCGTGATGGAATGGTTCTGCGGGGGCCCCCGGGGGGGTGGTTATTGATGATAGAAGCACGGCGGCAAGCTGATAGTGGCCGACCTGGGTGATGGATGCCCGGAGGGTTTACTAGAGTTTGTTTTCTGCTTATTTTATGTGTTTGAAACGTTCGATAGTAAAGAAAATACAAAAACGTCATGCGTTTTGAGGCCCACTTGGCCTTCCTTGCCTGTCGGGGTAAGCCAGCCTAAAATAAATGAATCGTAGCTGCATTTCTACTGCCCACCTCCCCGCTCCCCCAGCCCCTCAGCCCGCACGGAGGGGCCACTGGGCATGAGAAACAGCGCCTTTTAAAGTGAGAGCCTGTGAGTTGGTGCTCCTGCCCTGCGGCAGACGTGTGGAGGCTCCTATTTAGAGACACCCCTTATTTCTATACTTGACTTCTAGCGGGCAGTCACATCGAGTGACTTGGTGTTAGCCCTGTGGAGCATTCCTGCCAACTGTCCAGCTGCCTCCCTCCCGCCTCCAGGGGCTTCATACAGGAGGTTAGACTATAGCGCATGTTGTGATGGAAAATTCTCTAGCGTCTGTTCCAAGTGGA
This sequence comes from Neomonachus schauinslandi, assembly GCF_002201575.2. NCBI lineage: Eukaryota > Metazoa > Chordata > Mammalia > Carnivora > Phocidae > Neomonachus > Neomonachus schauinslandi. Next base: position 56,734,729 of record NC_058414.1, read on the forward strand.
GAGAATGGGGCCTCAGGAAATGGGACCTCCAGGCGCTGTTGTCTAGCTTGAACAGTCGCAGTTCATGGCCGGGCTTGGTCTGTCCATAACAGCCCCCACCCTATCCCCTTATTTTGAAACAAATCCCAGACATCGTTTCTTGTGATTCCCGTGCCAGTTCTTTGCAGGGACTTAGCAAAAAGAAGAGAAAAGCCCAGCTGTGTCCTGGTCTTACTCTCCCCACTACCTTCGTTGACTCAGAAAAACTTCTGTAAGGATTTCCATATATATCCCTAAAATAGAAAGACTCTCCTAATAGAGGATAACCATTAACACCCCTAAAAAAGAATCAACTATAATTCTTCAATGTCACCACATTTCCAGTCGGTATTCAAGTTCCCCTGAACGCTCTGTGAGTAGTCTTCCGACGGTTGGTCTGTTGTACTCACAGCGCAGACAAGATCCACACCCGGCCGGCAGCCAGCTGTGTGTGTGGGGAAAGTGATGCTCACACCGCCAGGGGCGTCATTTCCTCCAGTGGGGTCAGCCCGTCCCAGCGCGGGGCCAGTGGTGGTGCTGGCGGGGTCCTGGCCGGAGGCAGAATCTCCCCCTCGATGGCTCCCGTGAAGGGACTTCATGAATGACTTGTTACAGGAGCAGATGGGGGTGTTAGAGCGCCCAGAGACCCCCCACCGGGCGGGGTGGGGGAAGGCTTGAACGTGTTACCAGAGCCCAGTGAGGAGGGTGAGGAGGGTGCAGTCATGGCAGATCAAGGGGGAGAGATGCTCCCTGCTTCTGTCGCTTCAAAGCTATGTGACCTAGGCCAAGTTGCTTAACCTCTCTGGGCCTCTGCTTCCTCCTCTGTCACAGAACGTAACAACAGTACCTATCTTACAGGGATGCTGAGCAGCTTAAATGAGATCATGTATGGGGTGCCTGGCCCACAGCGAGTGCTCAATAAATGGGAGCTATAATTATTATAAACTGCTATTAAAAACCACCCGGGCCAAATAGGACACAGCCTCTCTTTATCTGGCTCCTCGTTTCTCTCTAGACCTGATGACTCCAGCTTGCCTCCAGCCTAGAGACAGGCCTCACAATTCTTTGGCCTTTACCCCTCTCCCTCTGATGTCATGCTTCTCGTAGGCAACACATTGTTCTTTGTCTTTGAAGGTTCATCCAGCCCTAAAGGTCAAAGCAGGTCTCAGTCTTGTTCCTCCCCCAGAAGCATAAACGAAAGGCCCAGTTAAGCCAGCTGGGACTGTTCACAAAGACTTTTTTCAGGGTCAAGCTCTGCATCACACTATTCAGGTCCCAATACATTATAGTAAGTACCGACTTGGAAATCATGTTGCCAGTTATCAGGAGCTTCAGAGAGTCAGCAGAAAGAGAAAAGCCCAGCTTCGCTCCTCTCGTCCCCTTCCCACCACCTCCACTGACTCAGAAAACTTGTGTGCAAGATTCTGCTCCTAACATTGGTGGCAGAGGTGAATAACAGCTGGAGGACAGCTTTTCGTAAGTTTCCAGCCCCTCAGAGAAAAGATCCAAATAATTGTAATTTTAGATAGGATAGGATAAGTGTCAGAAGAGAAAATCCAGAAGCCATTGTATTTGAGAGACAGGAGGACCAAGTTTTAGCTGAGGGGCCCAAAATGGCATGGTTCTGGACCCGTGCAGAGGAAGAGATGAGTCGCCTCCCAGCTGAGAGGGCTGTGGTGGGGAGGACATTTCTAGCAGGTGCCAGTTCAGTCCAAGTCACTGGATTTTTAGCTGTGATTCTTCAGGGCGGCAACTCACAAGTTTACGATGGCTTCCTATGGTAAGCATGGAGCCTTTTTTTTTTTTTTTGAGTCTCAACCCCACAAAAGTAAAAATCATCTACACACAAATAAAAAGTAACTTAATGACGGGTTTGGCTGACCCATTCTTTAAATTAAGAGCATGGCCCATAAATCTCCAGTATATACAACAGTACTTGTAAAGCACATATACTCCGTATCTCAGCTCCATGTCACCGAGTGGAGAAAAACCGGAGGAGACCCGAGCAAAGATAAGAAGTCCTGGTACCAGGGCCTGTTTCGCTTTCTCTTGACATTCTGATGGAGTGGCCAGCAGTTAGTCATTAATTGCAACTCTTCAGAATCACAGAGTAGAAAGGAGTAGTAATTAGGATAACATCTTAAATGTATAAAGTGCTTTTTCTCAACTAATTCCTTAAAATGTGAATTAGAAAATACCCTTTCACTTCAACAGACAAGGAAACGGAGGGTCAGAGTGGCCCGAGGTCGTACAGCTGATCAGAGTAGGACGGGCCTTTTTACTCGGCCATTTTTGGATCTGAGCCCTCCATAGGGCATTTTTTTTTTTTAAGATTTTATTTATTTTGAGAGCGAGCGAGCACATGGGGGTTGGGGGTGGGGGGAGGGGAAGAGTCAGAGGGAGAGAAAGAATCTCAAGCTGACTCCATGCTGAGCACGGAGCCGCACCCGATCTTTCAGCCCTGAGATCATGACCTGAGCCGAAATCAAGAGTCAGACTCTTAACGGACTGAGCCACCCAGGTGCCCCTCCATAGGGCTTTCGAGGCTGGGCAAATTAATACTACAAATACGATACACCTTTTTGTACTTTCTAAATAGAAATGTTATAATATCATCCTCTTCACCCCTCCCTGCCTTGAGATCCGGTCTCCTTTCTTCCCACCAAGATAAAATTATGAACTATGATGTCACAAATTGGGTTCCCTGGGAGGGGAACTCTGAGATCACGTTAGGTGTGCGGGATGATTCTAAGGGAGCAACCATGGGCACTACGTCTAGGGAAGGGAGGACAAGAAATCAGGATCCGACAGAAGCAGAAGTCAAGCTTGATGCAGGCTAAGGAAACCAGGAGCTTTGGGGCTAACGTGGTTCATCACAGTTGTCCCATCTTGGGCCGAGATGGCTGGGCCTTCATACCCTCCCTGCCCAGGGAAGGGTGTGCCCTTAGGGGGAGTGGCTGTCAGCAGCTGAGGCGTTCTTAGAGGCACAGCTGGAGGCTCTCTGCCCACCGGGCCTTCCTTGAGGGCAGTCTGGGTTACACAGGTCCACGTGTGGTACACTGACCCAGGGAAAAGTCTTCGCATTCGTCTCTTCTCATGATCTGTTTCTGTTAGCTTTGCAGCAGCTGCCACTAAATGATAGTTGAAGGAATGAGTGAAGAGCCAGCCAGGGAAATACTGAACACCTAAGGCTGTGCATTCCACGTCTGTGGAATTCCATCTGCCATCAAGATTCTTTTTTTTTAAGATTTTATTTATTTGACAGAGAGAGAGAGAGAGCACAACCGCTGAGCAGGGAGCCCAGTGCGGGGCTCGATCCTGGGCCGCTGGGATCATGACCTGAGCCGAAGGCAGACGCTTAACGACTGAGCCACCCAGGCGCCCTGCCATCAAGATTATTGATGGTCACCAGTCTCCTCTGTCCCCTGTGGCCTTATAGTCAGGGTGACCATGTGGGACAGTCTTAGTTTGTGCCTGGGGTCCAGCTTAATTGTTAATAGCACCATCTTACCTTTTCAAAAGTGGCCTCGTTTGGGGGATAAATTCTGTAGCCACTTTCATAGACCTTTGGAGAGTCAGAACCGGCAAGGGCCCTCTCAGGAGCCTATGTAGGTACTCACCGCTGAAGGGAAGCGCTGCATGTCTCACCACCTGCCTCTCCTACCTCCCTCTCTCTGTGGCCAGAGAGGAAGAAGAAATACCTGCAGGCAGCACTGCTCAAATCCCTGTTCCAACCGTGACTTTCCTCCCTTGGCTCCTTCAGCTAGCTCCTCATGCCTCCATCTGGAAGGGTCTTCAGAAACCCTCTTACATGTAGACTCTGTGTTCCCCAACTTGAATCTAGAGCACTGCATCTACTGTCTTCATGTCACCACTTGCTTCATGGGTACATTGAGAGCTCCAAGATTATTGCCGCCTAATGAGCTGCATTTTTAACCTTTTAATTAACAAAATATTAAGAAACAAATCCAGAGTAGGTAGGGTATGAGGAAGTGGATATATTCAAATACCATTGAGCCTTTTTGGAGGGCTCTTTGGCATACCCCATGAAAGAAGGTTTTTGTTTTGTTTTGTTTAAGATTTTTATTTGAGAGAAAGAGCATGAGCAGCAGGGAGGGGCAGGCAGAGGGACAAGCAGACTTGACCTGGGACTCAACCGCAGGATTCTGGGATCTTGACCTGAACCCAAGGCAGACGCTTAACCAACTGAGCCACCTAGGCACCTCCCCATGAAAGAAGTTGAAAACAACGTCAGCATAATTTTTTTAAAAAGTTAAAAAATACAAACTGGTGCGGGCAAAATTCACGAAGAAATCTTTGAGACTTTCCAGTAGGGAGTTCTGTTACATAAAGTTTCCCAATTCTTTTTTTTTTCAAAACCAGCACAGCAATGATACTAAGACCTAAAAAAATACATACATCAGAGAAATCTAAGAATCACTCTTACGTATATTCACGCAGAATACTAAATAAAATATTAGCAAGGCATACCAAAAATGTAGATGCAAGAAGCATTTTTACTGTTTATATTAATTACCCATTGTTGACTAACAAATTGTTGCAAATTTAATGGCTTAATACAACAAGGATTTATTATCCCACAGTATCTGTGGGTTAGAAATTCTGTAGCAGCTTGCCTGGGTGGTTCTCATTCAGGGATTCATGAGATTGCAACCAGGGTGTTGGTTGTGTCTATCTGAAGGCACGATGAAGCTGGAGGATCCACTTCCAGGATGGATCTGTGTTGGCTATTAGCAGGAAGCCTCAGTTCTTTGTCAAGTAGGCCTTTCTGCGGAGAGCTTGATCTTACAACACAAGCAATGGCTTTTGCTAGAACAAGTGATAGTGAGCAAGGAAGAAGCGGGGCTCTAACCATCACTTCCACCTGACTTGTTGGGAACAGTTCACTAGGTTTTTAGCCCCCACTCAAGGGGAGGGGAATTAAGTTTTACGTCTTGAAGAAAAGAGTCGAATAATTTGCGGACATATTTTAAAATCCTTTTAATATTCAGTATCCACTTCTACTTTTTAAAAATACCCTTCAAAAATAAGGATAGGTCTTCCCACTACTAAATCCTCAAATACAATCTTGCATCCACTTCCTACTCCTTATCTTGAAATAAAGGCTTTAACTTGTTTCTGCATCAGCCCTGCCCCCTGTACTGTGGGGTCCATCCTCTATTGCCTTCTGGAGGACCTTGCTTTACTGTTACCCTTTCTCCTACATCATTCCCTTACAAATGTACTCTAGTTTCTCTCATCTTCAAAACAAAACACTACTCTGCCCCATGTTCTTCACTCATTCCACAGCCAACGTTCCTGAACAGTTGTCAGTATGCTGTTTCTAGTTTGTCAGCTCCCATTTACTCTTCTACACAGTATCACTGGCTTCTACCCTAAATTGATTTTTTGAAGGCCACCAACAACTAACTTTCTTTCTTTCTTTTTCTTTCTTTCCTTCTTTCTTTCCATTCGTTCTTTCTTTCTTCTTTCTTTCCCCTTCCCACATAACTTGCTCTGTGTACCTGGTTGTTCCTGAGTTACAGTCTTCTATAATAAAACAGTCACCTAGTAAGTAAGATTTTTCTTGAGATCTGTGAGCCACTCTAGCAAATTAAACCCAAGGGAGGGGGTCGTGGGAACCTCCAATTTATAGCCAGTTGTTCTGAAGCACAGGTGATAACCTGGACTTGCAGTTGGCATCTGAAGGGAGATGAGTGGGCAGTCTTGTGATACTAAGCCCTTAACCTGTGGGATCTGACGCAATCTTCAGGTAGGTAGTGTCAGAATTAAGTTATAGGACGTGCAGCTGTGTTGCAGAATTGCTCGGTGTGTGGAAACACACACATCTAGTGTCGAATGAAGTAGTGTTGTAGTATCAAGGGTAGACACACCAGTAGTGTTTTCTTTGAATCAGGTATCACCATTATTATTGAATATTATTCTGAAAGCATAACCAAAGCAATTAGGCAAGAAAATGAAATCTGAAATTTTAATGTCGGAAGAGGTGAAAATAATAAAGCAATTGATAGGACTACTGTACACTTTGGGGAGGAAATGCAGATTAACAGAAGATTTAATGGAAGAATAATTCTGGGTCAACCTTTTGCTATTGCTTTGACCAAAGTGATTTTGCCATGTATCGATTTTTAGGGCAACTCATTAGTGAGATATAATTTCAAACTTTTAAAAAAGTTGCAAGAATAGTATATATCCTTTACTCAGAGTTACCTGTTTTGCATTTTGCCCCATCTGACGTCTCTATTTTGTAATTATAGCTAGCTATCCATCTATACATAATTCTTTTTGTTGGGAAATATGTAAGAGTGAATTGAAGCCATTTTGTCCCTCAATATCCAAATACTTAAGTGCATATTTATCAAAATCAGGAAACTAACGTAAATCTAAGACTATTATATAATCTGTCCATATTCACATTTTATCTATTGTCCCAGAAATGTCCTATATAATACTTTTTCCTCCTGGATCAGCATCGAACCCAGGATCACACATTATGTGCCAAGTCTCTCAGTCACTTTATTTATTTATTTGTTTATTTATATATTTATTTGAGAGGGAGAGAGAGAAGCAGACTCTCCGCTGAGCAGAGAACCTGACATGGGGCTCGATCCCAGGACCCTGGGATCATGACCTGAGCCGAAGGCAGATGCTTAACCAACTTAGCCAACCAGGCACCCCGCTCAGTCACTTTTAATCTGGAAAAGTTCCTCAGCCTTGGATTTCTTCACCTAGATTTTGGAAAAGCATCAATCAGTTGTTTTGTAAAATGGCCCCATTTTTAATTTATTTTTGATGTTGCCTCGTGATTGAGTTGAGATTATGAATTCTGGGCAGGAATAAGAGGCACCTGCTGTTGGTTTATTTCTATTTGTGATGATGGATTTTACCACTTGATTGAGGTGGTGTTCGCCATATTTCTCCTGTAGTGTCACTACTTAAATATGTTTCTCATCAAACTTTACTCCCTAGTTTTAGCATCCATTGATGATTTTCTAACCCCATCATTCTCCTTCTGTATTTATTAGTTGCATTCTACTGTAAGAAACTTTTTCCCTCATTTACTTGTTTATATTCAAATGGACTCGTTGATTATTCTATTTAACTCATTTTGTTTAATGGGTTATTATTATAAGGTATGATTTTTAACCCAATTTTTGCTTCTTGTAAAGTGAGTAGTGTTCATACAGAATTTCTCTACATTCAGTTGGTCTCTTCCAGAGCATTTAGGCAGGCCGTTACCAAACTCTCAATGTTTTCCCCACAAAAAAAAAAAAAGCCTTCCCAGACTAAAGTTTGCTTGGTTTCCTCCTGGGCTTTATCCAGGCCTGTATTAGCTACCTGTTCCCTCTGTTTTCATTTGTGTAACAGGACATAACCTAGTCTCATTTTTGCAAGTTCATGTGTTGTATTAACTCACACACTACACATTAATGGAAGGTACCTTGCTTCATGGTTCTAAAATAGATCATGCAATTTAGAGTTTAGAAGCTCCTGTGCCCACTGATAGCAAATTTATAAACAAAGTTAGCTGCCTCAGGATTCCAGAATTTGGGATTTGATTATCTTGAGGCTTAACAAAAGAAACCTTGCCTTGGCAAAAGATAGACATTGAAAGACTGATGACCAGTCACTTCTTCCTTTCCCCAAATTTGGATAGGAATCAGAATTGTAATTGCAGGAAAGAGCAAGACAATGGCAGCTCACCCATTTTAAGTGAATCCCTACCAAAAGTCTTCAGATGCTGTGTCTGGGAGTTCATCTATTCAACAAGTATACCTAGTAAGGGTCTACCATGTGGCAGGTTCTGGGGTAGGCAGCGTGCATGCAGGAACTAAACAGAGCCTTACCCTCAAGAAACTAGCATTCTAGCGGGATAGATGACAAATACATTCAGCTGGTGCTAAATGCTATGAAAAAAGCAAGGGACATATTGATGGGAGAGGCGCCCTTTTTTTTTTTTTTTTTAAATAAAAGTAAGATGGTAATATTTGAAGAGAGACATAAAGCTTCAAAATCATGGGGCTGGGGCTGTGAACGGAGCGAGAGCCCTACAAGCAAAAGGAACAGCAAACACAAGCTGAAAGGTGGGAGAGTGCCTGGTGTGCCTGAGGCTGAGCCGAAGAATCATCCAAAGAGTAGTTGGTGAGGTAGGGTAATAGAGAAGGTACCTGGATGCCAGGTAAAAAACCTGTTTCCAAGAGGAGGGAGTAAGGAAGGGAAGTGTTGCTGATGGGTCTGGTAAGGTGAGCGTGGAGAACTGTCAACTTGGGAAGACCCTGTTGAGATGTTTCAAAATTCCCACAGGAGTAGGTTCAAGAGATAATGCACAGCGTCCAGATGACTCTTTGCAAGATTATGCTCTAAAAGGACCAGAAAAATGGAATGGGATCTAGAGAGTAATAATAGGACATCAAGGGAGAGATTTTTAAAGCTGAGGGGTGTTTTAGGTTAGTAGACTGGTGGGAGTATCCAGACAAGGAACACTGGATGCAGAAGAGGATAGTGTAGCAGCAACAATGTCCTTGAGCACAAGAGCAGGGTTGTGCACAGAGAGACTGCCTGAGGAAGGAACAAGACCAACACCGCATCAGGTTAAGTACAGTGAACAGAGAAGCAAGTAAAACCAAGCAGGCCGCTAGCACGTCAGTTTCCTTTTCCTGCTCGTTTTGATTTATCTCACTTCTGGCATCTGTAGATTTTACATTTCTTTGACTTCATGTGTTTTTATGTGCTTGTTTTTGGTTTTGTTTTTTTTTTTTCCTTTTAAAGATTTTATTTATTTGATAGAGAGAGACACAGTCAGAGAGGGAACACAAGCAGGGGGAGTGAGTGAGGGAGAAGCAGGCTTCCTGCCGAGCAGGGAGCCCGATGCGGGGCTCGATCCCAGGACTCCAGGATCACGACCCAAGCCGAAGGCAGACGCCCAACGACTGAGCCACCCAGGCGCCCCTGGTTTTGTTTTTTTAATTAGCATTTCTCTGCTTTAGAGTGTGGGGGTGGTGCTGCTGTCCTTGAGTTTAGTCCAGTGTGCTATGCTGTTGAAAGAGAAAAATTAAAAATAGATCTTTTGAAAGAGTTTGAGAGGCCTTTATGTTATGTTAGGGGGGGAAAAACTGCACTTTTAATATAATTAAAAGTATCAGTATACACAGTGTATGTTAATGATTAATTCTTAATGGTTAACTCCAGTTAAATTAAAAAGTAGGACACTTCTGGGTAGGTAAGCATAGTTTAAAATATCTATGGAGATGCTAGTCTCTAAAGCTTTGTTAACTTCTATTTTTTCAAAATAAAAATATACTTTTCCTGACTTTAAAAGAAATAACATTTGTTGTAAAATATTCAAACAGTACAGAAATGTATAAAGTATAATTTTTCTCCCACACTTCCCCAACCTTATTCCACCTTTCAGAGAGAACCACAATACCTTGCAATAATACTTTTCCAGACTCTTCTGTATATATTTGCTGTTTGCTTCCAGCTTAGCTGTTTGATCTATTTTCAACAGAAAACTAAGTAAATAAACTGCCTGTTGGCAAAACTGATTTCTAAATCTCATCAAATTTGTAAGTATTTTAAACTCCAGGGCTTTATAAATGCATATAATTTAAATTATGCAGATTACAACTGCCTGTGTCTCAGTGAGTTCATGGGCCTTGTTTCAGGATTAAAAAGTTTAATACTGAAATATGCAATGCCAGTCTTAGCTTTTGGACTTGTGGTTTTTATATCACTGAGCAGTAAGTATAATGCAGTTTTAAAGGTTGACTTATTTGATGAAATATGGATTTCTGCTTAGCACATTTTTGGATACTTCTATATAGGAGAATGAAGTACTGAGAGAGAGGCACGAAGCTGTGGATCACAGCTCCCAGAATGTGGAAAATGAGCAAAGAGTATCAGCCCAAGAAAAATCACTACCGCAGAAGAATGAGGATGAAAGTAAAATAGCAGATAAACCTGACTGGGAGGCAGAAAAGACCACTGAATCTAGAAATGAGGTAAGCGTTATCATAGTAGCTCAGCCTTACCATTTTCGCTGTAAGGTAGATTTTTTTAAGATTTTATTAGAACGAGTACACAGGAGTGGTGGGGAGGGGTAGGGGGAGAGGGCCGTGCAGACTCCGGTGAGCAGGGAGTCAATAATGATGACCTTGAGGGGCTAGATCCCAGGATCCTAGGATCCTAGGATCCCAGGATCATAACCTGAGCCTAAGGCAGATGCTTAACCGACTGAGCCACCCACGTGCCCCTGTAAGGTAGATTTTATGGCTTTGACAATATGTGTTGGTAATGAATCTTCCATTAAGTGCCCTACTATAAGCAAATCAGATATATGAAAATATTTTTTATAGTTGTGGAAGTGGTTGATTTACAAAGGAATCAGCCCACAGACTGTTATCTCTAGTTAAACTCAAGATTGTGTGTGTGTGGGAGGGTGTATTTATACACACACCCCCTTCCAGGAAGCTGCTAGCAGGTTTTGTGTTTGCCATGGCAAGGGATAAAGAGGTGACTGGAACAGTAAACCCAGGAATCCTCAACCAGCCCTCTGCAGAGGCACCCAAGCTGGCTAGGTCTGGGATAGTGAGGCAGAATAACTTGAAGGCAAATCCACCCCTCAAAACCAGCTAGGTCTTGGGCTCAAACCCTCAGTCTCCCGAGAGGTAGGCCATTCTGAACTCAGGAGCCCACTTTGTACTTCTGGCCAGGTCCAGAGGGACAGCCCCCTTGGCTACTCTAACCATACCCTTTGGCTATAAGAAGATGCATTATTATAGAAAGATGAATTCCAGAGGCCAGGCTGAGAGATGAATTCTTCCTGCAGCCTGTACTTTCCCTTCCTTCTACTCTGCTTTTTACTCAGCCCTCGGATACCCCAGTCCACTCCAAAGACAGGCCTGGAGGTTCCACAGACCCTTAACCCACTTGGCACTTCCACTTAGAAGGTGCACCCTTGCAGGTCTTGCCCTGATGGCTCTCTCAGCCACTGACTTGCCCCAGATGGGGAACCACGTGTTTAAATTTAACACAAAGTTTTAGGAAAAATTCTAAGAATCTGACTTAAAAAAGAGACTGACCATTTCTTGGCAATCTAAATTACCATTAAGGGGGCACCTGGGTGGCTCAGTTGGTTAAGCATCTGCCTTAGGCTCAGGTCATGATCCCAGGGTCCTAGGATCAGGTCCCACATGGAGCTCCTTGCTCAGCGGAGAGCCTGCTTCTCTCCCTCTGCCTGCCACTCCCCCTGCTTGTGCTGTGGCTAATAAAAATTAAAAAAAATCACAACGTATAGAATGTGTCTCGTGGATTAACTGAAAGAATGGCTTAGTTGTCCCTTTTTGTGCAAGAGCTAATGTCTCAAAAAAATTCTTTATAATTTAAGTGTAGTAGAAAGAACTCTGTCATATGGACTTCAGATGTTAAGGCCCTCAACTAGAAAGCATGTAACACATCTGATGAGATTCTGAAGAGAAGTAAGGGGTTTTCATTGTTTAAGAGGGGAGGGCGGGGCGCCTGGGTGGCTCAGTTGGTTAAGCGACTGCCTTCGGCTCAGGTCATGATCCTGGAATCCCAGGATCGAGTCCCACATCGGGCTCCCTGTTCAGCAGGGAGTCTGCTTCTCCCTCTGACCCTCCCCCCTCTCATGCTCTATCTCATTCTCTCTCTCAAATAAATAAAATCTTAAAAAAAAAAAAAAGAGGGGAGGGCATGTTTAAGGGAAACATCAAAGAATAAGGAAACTCTCAAGGACCAATAGCGACATGAAGCCGTTACCCCCATCAGAGCAGAAGGGAATCTGGGAAGAACAAGTGCTCAGTTGTCTCTAAGGCACATCTGTCCCTCCCATCTCAGATCTGTGTCTCCTGTGGACCTAGCCAGGGGCCTGGCTCAGTAGGAGTTAGCTCCTCAGTTTGCCATCTCCAGGGGCACTGAAGAAGGGAACAAACAAAGGTTTAATGAAATGTATGTGACTAGCCTGAAGGATCAGTCCATAACTCACTTAAAGCAGAATGGGCTTCATACCCTTACCTCTGTTCTAAATATTAAGGCTTTCCTTTCTGCTAAGTTTTATTTACCCACAATTTAGGATTTTCACAGGAATCCAGATTTGTGCTGATACTCCTGTATACTCCTGATACTCACACACTTGTGACCATCTGCAAATTTTGGTCAATCATTGGGCCAGGACTAATGTCTCAAGTTTGGGATCATTAATGGACGTAGAACACTTTTGAAATTTAAGAAATTAAAAATCATTTTGAATTAACAGTCATGTTAGCAAGTAAGTCTCCAGCCCACTAAGAATGTATATACGATTTGCTAGTAAATGAAGAAATCTTATCCATCAGTTCAGCTTAGATGGTCCTATAGCATCCATAGACACAGAAAGCCTTGTATTTGTTGTACTATGGGCCTTGAAAACATGGTATTTGGTGGGAAGGGAAACCAAGTATACACTTAAAACAAGTCTAACTGGCCTGAATCCTCAAAAAAGGAAACCCTGAAGTACAAAGCTAGGGGAGGGGAGTCAGGAATGTGAGCTTCCTAAAATGTAAAGATAAAACCCCTGATAGACCAAAACCAGAAATCCTGGATAAAAATATTTTTTAAGTGCATAGTGGAACTCGAAAGCAAGAAAGGGAACTCTGTAGATACTAGAAGCAAAGAGGCTACTCAAATCCAGAACTTTTTTTTTTAAGATTTCATTCATTTATTTGACAGAGAAGAGCAACAGCGACAGAGGGAACACAAGCAAGGGGAGTGGGAGAGGGAGAAGCAGGCTTCCCGCCAAGCAGAGAGCCCGATGTGGGGCTCCATCCCAGGACCCTGGGATCATGACCTGAGCCGAAGGCAGATGCTTAATGACTGAGCCACCCAGGTGCCCCTCAAATCCAGAATTTAAAAGATAACCAGACACCAAAACTGAAGAAGCCCTAATGAAAAATTGGATACAGATGTCATGACAGAGACTGGGGTTGAATGGATGAGGAACAAGGTCTCAAGCCCATACCTGGGGGTACCTAAATTCCCCACTTAAAGCTCAGAATTTATAAAGACTCTTCAGGAGATGGGACTAGGACAATCCTAGCCACCACCTAGGAGACAAGAGCAAGGAAGCAGTCTATCCATCCTTAGAGATCAGAACCCCAAATGAGCCCAACATTTTAGAGTCTGAATCCACACTACCATTACTATCAGGAATCCTGAGCCAAGAAAGCAAGGTCTACAAAATGATACAAGAACTGGTTGATCCTTGCAGAGGAAAAATTTTTTTTATAGTTAGCGGGTAACCCTTGGTATATAGGATTCCTACAGAAACAGTTACCAACAAAGATGAGCTCACCCTTAAATATAAAAATTAAGACAGAATGAGAAAATTTATTTCTAGTAGGAGTCCCAGAAAAGACTAGAAAGTGTGAAGGTGAAGCAGTCTTCAGAGTGTTTATGGCAAAGTATTTTGAAGATTAAAGTGATTTTAGGACTCAGATTAAAGGAGTACAGAGTCCCAAGCAGAATAAATAAAAACAAATTAAGTCCAATACATCAAAGTGAAATAGGACAACAAAGACTACAAAGAAAAAAACCTCTAAAATTACTGGAGAAAAAAAATTGGCTATAAAGGACAGACTGACATCAGTAGCAATACATGCCTTAGTGCAAAGCACAAAGGGAAAACATTAAACTTGATCATCTCAACAAATCACTGTTTAAGCATGAAAGCAAAATAACTCCAGGTTATAAAAACTGAGTTCTCTAAAAAGAGCTGTCAAAGGAGTTATTTCAATAAGAAACAAACCTGAAGGCTGGGATAAAGCAACAGTGAGTGAAGTTGGCAAAACATTTTGGTAAATCTAAGTATGTATTTGACTTGTAAAAATTACATAATGTTGTAACCAATTTGGAGGGTTATTAGCCATGGTAAAAATAAGGTGGGAGAATACTAGCCAAAAATATGAAAGATGGTTAGGGCAAGAATGGGGGGGGGAGGGCAGATACTGAAAGAGGAATTTAAAAATTACAAAATAGGGATAAAAAATCCAGAATGGAGAAAAGACCTGGTTATCCTTTCAAGATTAAGCCTAAAGCCCCAAGCAACCTCCTCTGCCTTTTAATTTAATTTAATGCACCTTACATTTTTTTCTAGAGATCTCTAAATGGGACAGAAACAGCTCTCTCTCTGGAAGACTTATTTCAGATGCTTTCATCACAGCCTGAAAATTCACTGGAGGTAATTGGAACCTTGGTTTTTATCTTTGTAGGAAAATGTGCACTGATCGTGAATATGTTTAACCTCTTTAATGGGATGACACAGTTTATGACATAGAGTAATAGTTCTGTAACAGTAATGCATTATATAAGTGCACAGATTTAGGATTACTTTTTATAGAACTACTTTCAATTTTAGAGAATTAACCAAATATGTATACTGTTCCTCCTCCTAAATGATCACAAGGATATAGTTAAATTTAGGATTCACTGAATCAAAACGACAGTAAATAAGGGCGCCTGGGTGGCTCAGTCGGCTAAGCCTCTGCCTTTGGCTCTGGTCACGATCCCAAGGTCCTGGAATCGAGCCCCGCATCAGGCTCTCTGAGCCTGCTTCTGCCTCTCCTGTCCCTCCTCCCCTGCTCATGCTGTTGATAAATGAAAAACAGTAAACATGACAAACTAAGGCATAACTATTTTTCTGGTAGCATTTATATCTTGACCATACTCTTACTATGCTGGTCTGATTTACTTTAAAAAACAAAAAACCCCCCCCCGAAAACCAGAACACCCACCCACCTTGCCCAGAGACTTCAATGTGGACTTAAAGCTTAACAGCTAGGTTGATTGTTTGCATCTATAAAGCAGCAAGTTACAGTAATATTAGAATTAATAGCAAGACCAACTTTTATATTAACTGAATCAAACTTTCTAAATTTCCAGTATATACAAAAAAATCTTTCCCATGCCATCATTCAGATTTGGGCTCACATTGCATATTGTATTTGTCTAGGTTTAGTAAGTGATTGATTCATAGGTAACCATATAGAGGAACTGACAAGAGAGGAAAGAGTGCTCTATTGTTACTGGAACTGCTACTGAAATAAGGTTGTGTATTTAAAATGCTCTTTTTCCCTTCTCAGGGCATCTCCCTTGGAAATATTTTTCCAGGAAGTATCAGTGATGGCATGAATTCTTCAACACATAATGTAAACTTTAGCCAAGCTATAAGTCACGATGTGAATCTCCATGAGGCCATGTTGCTGTGTCCTGACAATACATTTAGAAGAGAACCAGTAGCAAGGACTTCACAACCACAAGAACCATTTCTGCAGTTAAATTCTCATACTACCAATCCTGAACAGACCCTTCCTGGAACTAATCTGACAGGACTTCTTCCCCTTGTTGGCAATCAGATGAGGAATCTAACAAGTCAAGATCTTCTACATGACCTCGATATAAACATATTTGATGAGATAAATTTAATGTCTTTGGCCACAGAAGGTTTTGATCCAATGGAAGTGTCTCAGCTTTTTGAAGAACCAGATTCAGATTCTGGGCTTTCCCTAAATTCAAGCCACAATAGTACCTCTGTCACCAAGTCGAATTCCTCTCGGTCTGTGTGTGAAGGTGCTACAGGTTGTAGTAGTGACCTTGAACCTCTTTTCCACCGTGACTTGGAAGGAGCTGTAGGAGGGTACTACCCAGAGCCCAGTAAGCTTTGTCACATGGACCATAGGAGTGATACTGGTTTTCATGGGGACCTTGCATTTCAACACATTTATCATAACCACACTTACCACCTACAGCCAAGTGCTCTAGATTCCACTTCTAGATCTTTTTCATGGCATGGGAAGTCACAGAAAATAAGTAAGTACCTCAATGACACAGACAGAAACTTAAGCCGTGATGAGCGGCGTGCTAAGGCTCTGCATATCCCTTTTTCCGTAGATGAAATTGTCCGTATGCCCGTTGATTCTTTCAACAACATGCTAAGCAGGCACTACCTGACAGATTTACAAGTGTCACTCATCCGTGATATCAGAAGAAGAGGGAAAAATAAAGTTGCTGCTCAAAACTGTCGTAAACGCAAACTGGACATAATTCTGAATCTTGAAGACGATTTATGTAACTTGCAAGCCAAGAAAGAAATCCTTAAGAGAGAAAGAGCCCAGTATAACAAAGCTATTAACACAATGAGACAAAAACTGCATGACCTTTATCATGATATTTTTAGTAGGTTAAGAGATGATGATGGTAGGCCAGTCAGTCCAAACCAGTATGTTCTACAGTGCAGCCAAGATGGAAGTATTTTGATTGTACCTAAGGAACTGGTGAGCTCAGGCCACAAAAAGGAAAACCGTAAGGGAAAAAGAAAGTGAGGAAACTGAAGACAGATTCCATTAAGATGTATAAGGTATCAAACGGATACATGGCCACAAACCATTGAAACTGCTTCAAAAGTTTGGCTCCAGTATCTTTTACTACTGCTACTTGAATCACTCAGGGCTACGTTTTGAAGCTTTTGGACAAATTTGTGGTTAGTTTTGGGGAAGCCACAACTTTTCATGAAGCTGACTGCATTATATGCAGGACTCCTGACAGGACAGTCCAGTCACTTGGTAACCATCCCCACCCCCACCCTCCGCCCCCAGTAAGATGATCACTTCAAAGAGCAAACACTGGATGTAAATTTTAAGCATTTTGGTTTTTGACTTGAAATGCAACATAATGTAGCTTTTAGCTTTAAGTATTTTAGCACTGAATATATGGAGTCTTACAAAAGCTATTTTATCTTTCAATGAATACTTAAATTACAACATTTGAATTTATAAAAATTTCTTATATAGAAATTCTAACCGTATTTATCTTGGATATTTTTCTCCACAAAACCCACATTCAGCTATACAGGTGATACATGTAGCCAACAGGGCAGCACAGTGTGGGTTTTAGTATTGCACAAAAATTGATCAGACTTAGGCCAAACAGTCACGCCTTCAACTTACCCAACTTCTAAACCAAGGTGCCAAGGAACAAAATTGGGGCTTCAAAACATTATTGTCTAAGGACAAAGACCTTTACACAGGTTTATGCCTCTTGTAAGTAGACACAGCTACTTGCATATAGAGAAATAGAACTACCTAGCAAGTTCAGCCAGCCTGTAGAAATGTCTGCACATCTGTAACGTGGACCTCTCCCCCAAAAGGCCTCAACATAATGTGAAAACGTTACAAGCAACACAAGCCAACAGTAGGGGAAAGGGGAAGTCAGTAGAGTATGGGCTTTACAACCAAATAAAACCTGGAATAATTGGAACCACATGAAACACTCTTAAATGCTTAAAAAAAGGCAAAAACAAAGTGAATTTGAAAATGAACTAAATGAAAGCTCAATGAGCTTATTGCAACAGCAACCTGGATAACTTTCTGAAAATGTTCAAAGTTTGGCAACATTAAAATTAGTAGAGTCAACGTTGTCATAATGATCTACCAAAGGATATCACAGGAGTACCACCTTGGTTTAGAGAAATGCAGTGGTTTCAGAGTCTAGATTTTTAACGCCTTAAACTGAACCTAGGTAGGTTATTTCAAGACCAGACTTTCAACAAAATGCTTTGAGTTTTGTAGTGCCCAGAAATTACTTCAGATCTACAATTTAAACTTCCACAGTACTACCTACCCACAAGTAGCCTTATCCACCCAATTGTTAACACTTATGACGGTGCACTATCCTCAAATCCCTGAAAATATCAAGCACCACAATGGAACTATACACCAAAGGATCAAACATGGATAAATAGGGACCTAAGAACAGGTACTTAAAATTTTGACATTCACAGTAACCAAAGCTTAAAATAGTTTGAATCTGGAAGGTATTTGGTGCATTGTGACCAAAAGTAAATGCACCAAACTTCCAAAGAAAAATCTGGCCTCAAAGCATGTAAACTTCAGCTGCTTACTCTAATACAAGTTTCGGAAGTGGAAATCCCACCGCCAAGATTTTAGTCTAAATGCCCTTGCAGATTAGGAATGTAATGGACACCCGAAGGATGACTGAAATGTTCTGCGAGCTAGTGGTCTTAAAATGTAGTTTTTCCTGGAGTTCAGAAAGGTTACAGAAAAGGAGAAATCTGATCTATTCAGCTTCAGATTGTAGAAACTGACCATGTTCAGAATCTCAAAAGTTCTCACTGAAGCTGTATGCACTTTGCTTGGTAGAACTTGAACCAAACTGCTCACTGAGCTGTATAAGACATGGTTATGCAGTCAAGACTGTTGTTACTGAGCAGCTTTATCAAAACAAGGTTTCAAGGGAGGGGCATGTGTCCTCATACCCCCAGTGTGTTCCCAACTATTTGGTATAGGGTTTACAAATGCAAATTTCAAGGGAATCAGTAAGACTTAAGACTCCTGAGATCAGTAATGCTTACTCTTAGGCAACTAATTAACCCTTAGCTGCTTTTACATTTTCTGGTGAGTACCCCCCCTCCTGAATCTGCAGCGGAAAGGCCCAAATTTACATTCCAGTTTGAATTGGTCCCAACAGGAAACTAGTCTTACCTTCTTTACCTATGGAAAATAACTGTTAATCCTGCAGTCATTCATCCAATTATAAAGTTAAAGAAATCTGGTTGGTCAGCCAGATTCTCAGCATCTCATTTGTCCTTTTCCGAATCAAGCCTTCATATTTCACAAGTAACCATCAACAGGTATCCATGTTGAACCACCTTACAGGTGAAGTTAGATTTTCAAGTGTGTATGATCTCCATGCAACATGTACTAAATAATGTCTGGATATTTGGAACCCTCTAAAGGCTGGCTTCAGTTCAGCAAGGACCTTTGGAATACAGCAGTCAGAAAACCCAATTTGCACACATCCAAGCCCCAGAACAGAATGTCAGCCTACATAGTGCATGTATCAGAACTTAAAAACCTTTTTATAGTTGGGATCAGTCTTAATTTTTCCCCCTTCTATAATCTTCAAAGAAATGAATCTGCCCCTTTCTTGGGTAGTCTACTCACCTTACTAGTTTGCCCAGTCACCAAAAAACCTCTTACATCTATGTGATCGGCGCAGTCGTCAACAGTGGTGTGTTATTAAAACTGAATGGGGTCTATCAACCACCCAGTCATTCCAAAGCTCAAAAGATCAGATTTACATAAAATTTTGCCAAGAATATATCTGTTTTTAGTATATTGGGATGTCTTCTATCTTTTTGGAAAGGAACCCACACTTGTGAATTAGTAAATGTCATTACTGAGAGTATTCTTTTAAAGTTTCCTTAAATTAACTCAGTACTCTAAACGCTTAGTACAAACTTATCCCTTTTAGACCATCTTAGCTTGTATCCATACACCAGTTATTTAAAACCTTACACGCAATAAAACGAACCAGTTTCAGAAACTTCCAGTAAAGATTAACCCTCTAATGTGGAAGCCAGCCCTCAATATGGCTCCCAATGATGCTGGGTTCTCAGTAATCCTAGAAGTAAACCCCTTCCATCCACGATGTGACCATTATAATACAAAGTACTACTTCCAAATGTTGATTCTATTGGGTTTTGATTGCTCCAAAAGCTCAGTATAGGGAAAGGAAATAGCCAGCCCCAACTTGCCAACCCTGTCAGCATGCCCTAGTGAAGTTTTTCCTAACTGCAACCTGAGCTTCAGCAAAAATCACACAGCTCTAAGTTTTCAAGTTGTTGACCTGCAAATACTATGTAAAGTAAAAAATTCATTGTTGCTCCAAATTGCTAAGTATTGAGGTTAAAGGTTAAGCCTGATGTAGTGATATAATGCAGCAACATATGCGAAAAAATGTTATTTCCTTCGTTTAGAAAACTTAAAAACTACCTTAAATCTGAAGTTCTAATAGAAATTAACAGCCCAATATATGACACACAAGGGAAATGCCTATGGTTGATTATTCAACATTACCTTAGTTGCAATAAGCCAGTTCATTTCAGCCTATTGTGTACTGAATTTTCTTAAAATTTGTCCTGATTAAGGGTTGCGTACTTCAGGGTGTGCTGTCATACACCAACTTGATTTACCTCCTTTAAGTTCGAGTTCTTGGTAGAGCCGCATTTTTAAAACCTTCAAATATTTACCTTATTTTCAAGTACTCTAAGTTTACAGATGATGGACGCATCTATATTTTAAGCAAGTAACAGCTTAGCTCATTTTCTGTTAACCATCAGTTTGACTTACCTGTGAGATACACCTCATTATCAAAACAAAAAAAAGTTATTAAATCAACTTTACTGTGTATCTTTCCTGTTATCTTTCATTGTTTCAGGTAAATATATACAAGAAAGCCACTGCTTGTTAAATTCTCTCCACCATATTTAAACCTTTAAAAAGACAACCACTGAAACTCAGTTAAAAGGCATATAAAGGTAACTGACATTTAAGAAGCTACCATGACAGACTCAGTGCTTTGCAGTCACTTAATTGGGACCACTGTTTAAAATACTTGCAACAACTCCACCAGCAATGTTAAACATACAAGGTAAAGCCAGAAAACTAGAGCAGTATTCAAACGCTGAATGTACAGTATATAAAGAATGGCATTTTATTAGGGACAGCCAAAAATGTCCACAATGCTTTTCTTATTTGACTATCAATACTGAAAGAAAAATGGCAATATGCATAGCTTTGTGAAACTGCTTTAAAAATCTAGGGGATGGCAATCTTTTAGACAACTGAATGTTTATAGAACAAGATTCACACATTTTATGTGTAAACATTACACCAAGTATTTGAATACAAAAGTGTTTATTTTATAAACTTTATATTTAAAATAGAATTTTTATCTGTCTACTCACAAAACCTAGTTTAAAACATGATACATTTCTCTCTCTAGCTTACTTGATGTTACTCTTTTACAAACAATACTCAATTTGTAATTGTTTTATATTAAGAACCTGTACTAAATGAAGTTTGTATTTTATCAGAAAACATTTCCCTTTAAACTTAAAGTGCTTTTTTTTTTTAAATGAAGGCACCAACAAGAACTACTTTCAGATGGTACAGAATTTCTTATTTCTTGAAGACTCTGTGGTTGACCACTTCTTCATTAGTTACCTGCAGCAAGACACCTTCCTGCCAAAGGAAAAAAAAAGTATCTGAAGAAGTTTATCATGTTTGTCCAAAGAACCTAAATAACTTCAGTGGTGGTCTTAGGATCAAAGAAGACTCACTGGTGCATACAGTAGAATATGCCCTGATTATCACATTCCTGAAAAGGCAATAAAGCCAGGCAAATCAAACTGATGACATTTAAGAATTTCAGCAGCCAACCTACATCTCTCCTATAAGGTACGGGGTTGGGAAAGAATTACCACATTTAAACCCAAATATTTAGTACTGGATACATACAGGATTTATAATGTAGACACTTTATTTGTAAGTATAAACTATCATCTGGAAATAGTTTCAACCATTTTACCCTACCTTCTCCTGAACCTGATTCTGATAAGCATGTAAAACTAGAACAACCATATAACAGAAGAACAAAATGTCTTTATTTTTAATAAAAACCACTAGGTTCACTCAAAATGCTTGATCCAAGAAACGTGAATACACAAGGGTGTAATGATGGGTAATTTCATGATTTATTCAACTTGCAGCCTAACTTTTACCTACCATTTTACTACCAACACCACTGAAGGAACCAAGAAAAGCTTTATTAATGATCACTTGGCTTGCGCCTCAGCTGTTGAAATGAAGCACTTTACAGTCTTTGTGGCAGCAGAATATACTTGTCCATGGTTCATATCAATGCTAAAATTCCAGCAGGGAAAAAAATGATATGTTAAGCACCTGAATCTTCATAGAGGGGGAGGGGGGTGGGAAAGAAGGAAAAAAAGGGGGGGAAAAAAACAACCAAAATAATTTAAGTAAATGACAGATTGGAAAACAGGGTTTATAAGATTATTCTCTTGAGTTTATAAATTGTTAAACTCAAATTTATAACTATGTTAAACTACGTAAGAACCACTATACTGAAAGGCCATTGAAGAGTAGTATTAGTTTATCTTTTGGGGAGGAAAATTAAGAAAGGAAAAGTAAATAAGATCTTACCTAAAGAAGTTTAACTGAAGCTTAGAACTATTTTGCTCTACACCCTCAGCTTTCGTTGTCATCCTTATAAACTACTGTAGTTAAAGCTTTGTAGAAACAGCACAGTTTTTTAAGACTGGCTGAACTTAGTAGCCGTCAAGAGTTCTCTTGTACTAGACCTGTATCCCTGAAGAGTACCTCGCTGGGGTTATTTCCTTTCCTTGCATTGAAGAAGCAGCATCTAAAAGATCTAAAAAGGTGTTTCTCTTTGCAGAGATATCCCTTAAGTTATCTAGATAATTTAATCCTGATGAATTGCAGACAACACACTTATATCTGACCAGCATTTATCTTACACAAATATAACAACAGCTTTGCAATGGACCTTAATTATACTACCCACTCCTTAACTTATTTAAAATAAAAAGTCTATAATTACACAATTTCCTTTAGAATTATTTTATTAAATCATAAATGTACAACAGCTTCTTAACTCTACACACGCACTTAAATTTTTTTAAAGGAAAAACGTTATGTCTTATTACACCATGATCCTGGCTAATAGCTTTTCAAAACTTTGAGAAAAATCTTAAAAAAGGTTTCACATGTCACCTGAAACTTACAAATTTAACATTATCAAAGAAGGAATGCTTCTACACTCTTACAAAGACCACTAGAAAGAAACAACAATTAAAAAGCTAAGAAACTGTCTCAAAGGCATTTTTTTTTTTTTTTACAATCCTTCCTCCACAGTAAGGTAATGTTATTAAATAATCCAATCCATTCACAAAATGGCTCTCTGCATCTGCTCTGGTGTCTTCTGCCATATCACTGCATATTTATGCATGACTGAGATAAGAGTTTCCTTAACATTGTTATTTCGATAACCTGAAGCTGTTCTGTTACCTCTGGGCTCTCATCCTCTCCTATTTATACAGTGAAGCCTGTTTCAACAGAAGTAAAGAGTAAAAAAAAAATAGGTTATGAAATTATCCATCTAACCAGATTTTAAGGAAAGATAACATGATCCTAAAAAGCTTTTACTCCTGGCAGCTAGATCTCCCAAGACAATAATAATGTAAAACTCAAAAGCTACTTACCCATGGCAAATAGGAAGAAGCTCAATATCGGCTTCTCCCTCCATAACCCCCACTTCCTCCACTGCCTCCAGGACCATAGTTTCCTAGAATCATTGAAACAGCAAGAGAAAGCAAACTTACTTCCATTTTCCGTAATAAGCCTAATACTATCTATAGCTAATTTCTATTTTATAGACCTACACTCATTGAAACACACAGCTCATAACCTGTTATTTGCTTATAATTAACCTTGAGAGATCAATTATCCAGACTCACAAAAAGTTTAATTTTGCCCTTTACACTTGAAAACATGTATTTGCTGCTGCTATTCCTTTACAGGGTTGTCTACCACAATCATTGGAGTCAGTACAGAGTTAAAAAAACATAAAGCAAACAGAAGAGGCATAAAAACATTGATTTAGTACTACTACAAACTTTCTCAAGACCTTAAATAATACTTTTAGTAAATAATCCCAAGTTTTTATTCAATTAACTTTAAAAGAGAGAATTCCTAGAACTTTATACACCTTGCAATGTGCTCAATCTTCTTTGGCTTTTTTTTTTTTTAAGGAAATAATTAGCCAAGGAAAAAGATCCCCACCTGAAATGTCTTACTTTCCCAAGTCCTAAATATTTTATACCACTGAATATCCACACCATTTCAATTAACACTGAATTACAATGGAAGTATTAAACTAGCAATCAGGAGAGATCTTCCATTCTTAAAGTCATGGAAGTATTCTTTAATCACAAAATTTAAACAATCTAATAAATTACCTCCACCATATGGTCCCCCCATGTTCCTGCTACCACCAAAGTTTCCACTCTTCATTGGACCATAGTTAGAGGGTTGCTGGTTATAATTTCCAAAATCATTGTAATTTCCACTTCCATAATTTCCTGTGAAAAAATTGAAATAGGTTTTGCACAATAACTTCCAAAATAACGTATTCAAGCATTAAACCAGTGAAACATGGTAAGCATATTTAGGACAAATCTCCCATAAAAACAATCATCAGAATAAATGCAAGACACCTATCTACAACTCTACAGTTTTTTTTTTAAGACAACTATTGACAACATTGAAATGCAAAATCTCGTGTTAAAAGTCATTAATTCCAATCCAAATTCCCAC
Organism: Neomonachus schauinslandi; assembly: GCF_002201575.2. Lineage (NCBI taxonomy): Eukaryota > Metazoa > Chordata > Mammalia > Carnivora > Phocidae > Neomonachus > Neomonachus schauinslandi. The sequence goes on from NC_058414.1 coordinate 56,759,037, forward strand.
ATAAAGGTTGCAGGTGAATTTATTACCTCCTCCATAGTTGTCATAACCACCTCCGTAGCCCCCACCCTGGTTGCCATATCCAGGTCCTCCACCACCATATCCTCCTCTTCCTCCTCCATAACCAGGGCTACCTCCAAAATTGCCACCTATTATAAAATAAGCCTTTAAGTAATTACTTAATATTTTCAATGGCATTTGAACTGTCTTATCACACCCATTTCCAGCTTTCCAAAACACATTCTTATAAACAAAATATTTATTCTATGAAATCTCTTCCTTAACAGCCTCAAGGGCAGAACAGAGTACGTATCCTTGGTAAACATTTAGGGGAGGGAGCACCTATTAAACTGGATAAAGACCTTTACAGAGACAAATACTTGCAATGCCACAGCTCTCCCCTGACAGCAAAAATATTAAAGATTCTCTTGAAGATATCTTGAAACATTTATATTTTGCGTAAGGATTGTGGGGGCAGACGAGGCATAGGGTAAGCAGGACAAAAAAAAGCCACACCCCCCCCTACTGGTCCAAAAGATTAAGTTGCAAACGTTATTTCCCCATAAATTCCCTTATCTCTTAAATAATATGCCCACTATACCCTTCTTCTGAGTAGAAATGGGGGGAGGACCAGAAATTAGCAAACTTGCATGTAATTCAAAAACTTAAAATGGCAGTCTCCAATTATTGAAATACAAGACCTTGTTCTTTCTCATAATACCAAATTAGTATTTGGATTTCAAACAAAACTGAAATAGGATATAGGATTAACTTATAATCATACTTAAGGAGTGGCAAAACCAGCTTTTCTATTACTAGCTCAGTTTTTAGCATCCCATTCTTATTAGGACTTTTGTAAGTATTAACTTTTCTGTACTCCAAAAAAACACATCTAATACATCACTTGTCATGCAACAGTGGCTCACAACTTTAGCTGGTCCCAAGAATACAACTGTACAATTGTGTATTTTAGTAAGTTCTTTCAGTTACTTTTTTTTTTTAAACAGATTACCCTAGGGGACTTATCTTGGTAAGGGACTAATTTTAAGAAACAATTGATCTTATATATCCTTCCCCTTACATGTTGACCATGATCACATCTAGTGGTCTGTTTTTCAGGAAAACAGCATATAGAATACATCTAGATTAAATTCTTTGCTTGAGAAACAATGGGATAGCATGACAGCATCTTTAAATTCTCTATTAAAATCCTCCCTAAATGATTTTGCAACTGGTATCTACACCTGCCAAGCAAAAATACTTTCCAAAGGATATACAACTAAGATGCAAATTATAAAGGAATAACCAAATAACTGAACCACTACCACCTAAGCCCTTTACAAATGCAAAACATTAAAAATTAATATAGACATACAACTATACAAAAATATGTAGTGCTTTGATCTTTTAAGTCACAAACTAAAATGCAGAAAAAACTGACCTCCAGGTCCTCCTCCATACCCATTATAGCCATCCCCAAATCCACGACCACTTCCATATCCATCTGTTAGAAACAGGAAAAAAAATCATTATACGCTCTTCGCCCTAGTTACAATTTCTTCCCTCCGCATTCTTTATTAGCATGTCTGAGTGAAAATTATTAGGAACCACCCTCCTTGTGCTAGAAGAGTGGTGTTTTGTATTTTAAGAAGAAATAAGTAACACCACTCTTACTTATTTCTTAAAATACAAAAGCGTATATAATTAAATCTTTTAAGGATAATTGCCTAATTTGAGGGCTTGGACTTGGCAAGACTCAATTTTAAGAGATTCCATTTATTTATGCATAAGAATGACATTGAATGGGGCAGCAGGTTTCTCTGTTGGCACCTCATTACATTAGTAATTCAAATATATCTGAAGCCTAAAGGAAAAATATTTAACTGATACAGACCTCTTAGAGCCTATACATAAAGCCTCCACAATATCTTCACTTCCCATTGAGGGGCAACACTCATTTAGGCTAGTTAAAATTGATGTAACTTTTTTTTTTTTTTTTTTAAAGCTGACTACCCTAAAAAAGGAACTCTGCAACTGATTATCTTGAATTACAATTTATAAGATGTTTTTAACTGTAACTTCCTACCTGGCTAATTTAGAATATCCCACCAAGATACAATCTGCCTAAGTCTTAAAATAACTTAAAAAAATTAAGATTGGATTTCCTGAATCTAATTCAAACAGAGTTTTTAATTGAGCACATGCACCCTTCTAACACTAAGAACTCCCGACTTACCAGATCCTCCTCTAAAGTTACTTCCTGGTCCTGGTCCAAAATTTCCACCACCACCACGAGAATCTCCAAAACCAAAGTTGCCTGTAGTAAATGCCCAGGTTAGTAACAAGCATTTATTCGAATAAGTTTTAAAAAGAAAAATAAACAGAAAAGTTACCTCCTCTTCCACTTCTAGAACTTTGGACTTCCTGCATTTCTTGTCTAGACAAAGCCTTTCTTACTTCTGCATTATGACCATTGATGGTATGATATTTCTGCACTGCAATGAAAAGTTCACACTCCATTATATCAACATTATCAGTAAGCAACTTATACGATCTACTTTTTAATAAAATCAACAAACCCAAAACCTTATAAAAAACCACACCCCTACTACTTATAGATACTTACACACAATCTTATCCACAGGGTCATGATCATCAAAGGTAACAAATCCAAAGCCTCTTTTCTTTCCAGACTGCCTATCGGTAATTATCTCAATGGTATCGATCTTTCCATATTCCTCAAAGTAATCTCTAAGATGATGTTCCTCAGTATCTTCTTTAATTCCACCAACAAACAGCTTCTTCACAGTTACGTGAGCCCCTGGTTTTCCAGATTCCTGAAATAATGGGAGAAAAAAATCTTAACAGAAGAAACCAAAACATGATTTAAAGCACATTATCCGGGTACCAAAGATAGCTTTTATCCTCTAACGCATTAGGTAAAGCATCAGCTTACGACTAAGAACCCAGTTTTTGAAAGAAATATGTAAATCTAAAAAAAGCAAAGAATACAAAACTAACGGCTTTAAAAAGATAGGAAACTTAATTCTTTCAAATGTTAGTCTAATCTTCAGTGAGACAGAATATTTTTCATATTTATTGTACAGTTATATTTGCTCACCTCTCTTGCAACAGCACGTTTTGGCTCAACCACTCTCCCATCAATTGAATGAGGTCTTGCAGCCATGGCAGCATCAACCTCAGCCATGGATGAAAAAGTTACAAAACCAAATCCTCTTGATCTTTTGCTTGCAGGATCCCTCATAACCTTAAAACCAAAGGGGAAACTTTAGCCCCTCATTTCATTACTTATGTTATGAACTAGCAATTTAAAAGACTAGCAGTTCTCACAATGAACACAGACATTAAAATAATTTTCTCCATATTTTACTCAACATCTTAAACACAGTAGCCCAACAGTTGAAAGACTAGTTATCTGTAGGCACTTTTATGTAACATACCACACAGTCTGTAAGTTTTCCCCATTGCTCGTAGTAGTTCCTCAAACTTTCTTCTGTGGTTTCAAAGCTCAAGCCACCAATAAAGAGTTTACGGAACTGTTCCTTTTCTCTCTGCAAAGGAAAACACCATTTCAATTTTTATTTACATTTCTTCTTTGTATGCAGGAAATTAAATTCTTAAATATGAGGTGACCTGCTGGCAGAGTACCTTTTTCCTCTCCAAAGGAACAGTTTCTAAAGTTTTCTGGGGGGAAAAAAAAAACTTACATCAAATTTAAACCATATGTTAAACTGCAAATTAGTTGTGTTACACCAAAAAAAATTGCCCCAGCTGATCTACACAAGTTTCAAAGTCATTAATGCATGATCTAAATTTACTTGACATTAAATTATTTTGAATAAATTTAACATCCCTTTATCTTAAAACTTTATGAAGAGAAAGGAATAAACCTATTCTTTGGTCATTGAAGGCTTAAAGGACTTTTGTCAAAATTTGCATTCAATCCTTTGCCCGAAACAAAGTAACTCGCTTTTAAATACACATTGTAAATACACCGCTTTTTAACATAAAAACTGTTCGTTCTTTACTTATAACCCATAATTTACCATTTCATGATTCCGTGTCTAAAACAGTGACATCTTTTCTCTTTACTGCTCCCTCTGGTGGTGATTCTAATGTATCTCAATTAAAAAAAAAAAAACCACTAAGAAAAAAATCATTCTTTCCCCATACACCAACTCTCCATGGGGGGTGGGGGGAAGACTTAAAACATTCAATGCGTAATACCAAAATATCCTTATAAAATCTGCCTCTTTCCTTTGACCAAGGCACAAATGACTTTTATTACCAACGGTGGGTATTTAGAGCTTCAATAGTTTTTAACATACCTGGTTTTTTTTGAGGGCACACTTATATTGGTATTTACAGAACATAGAACAATCTGAATTACTACTGAACCATAAATGCAGTAAAATATTTGCTATAATCTTTTTCAAAAACCGTAAAACTTTAAATGATCACTGTTAACTACTCAGTAATTTTGTACTACTACAATTTACACTACATCGAAGCATGAAAAAAAATCACCCACAAAAACTCAGGTGTACTGGCCTTAATGGCCACCTGGCAAAATACACAACACAAATGTCTCTAATTTTACGAGGGGAGGTTGGGGACCTGGGCTGAAAAATTTTAAGCCCTATAAACCACCAAGCAAGTATTTTGCATTAACAGCCCTGTATTTTCGGCTGTCAGTCAAGAAAAAAACAGGTTATACTTTGTTTTCAGAGAACTAAGTTAAAAAAAATTAAAATATTCAGAAACCAGAACCGATCATAATGTCCAGGGGCAACTACTATGAGTGTATAATACAAATCAAAGCTCAAATATAATTTTCCATGTAACAGGAAATACTTCATAAGCAAATAATATTACAGCTCTCTAACTCAGTTCTATGGAGGTTTCTTTCTCCATGCATGAAATTTCCGAACAGCTCAAAAAAACAGTGATAAGCATTTAGATTTTTCCCTGCACAGTTCTCAGAATTGTGAAAAATTTTCAAAGGTCAAAAAACTATCAAGCTCTTAAAACATTCAAATAACTCGTTATACGATTACTTGACATATTGGTATTTAAATTAAGCTTATTTATCTAATTAGCGTTAAGTCGGTCTTTCACAATCCACATTACGCAGTTAAAAAAAATCATTTACAATAATTTTTACACATCACTAACAAAAGGCAAAAACTCATTACTTACCTCAATTTTTTTCCAAACTTACCCGATGTCCACTATCGATTACAAACAAAGTTATTTTAAAAGTGTGCTTAAGGTCAAAGAAAGTACCCAATCAGGCCCCCTTCGCTTGAGACCTTATTCTTATCAATGTAATGATCAACCATCATAGCAAACAGAGATGAGAAAAGCAAATGACAAAGTTCAAATACATAGTGGCCCAGCCGTTACTCGTAACGAAGCACTGGACCACGTTTTAACCAAAGAGCTAAAGATAAAATCATTTTTCATTTTCCTCTTAATTTCTACCGTATCGCAAGAACCTCTGGTGTCACCCAGTAAAGATTGTTTCCCAGCAAAAATATTGAAGTATGAATTCTACAGTTCAAAAGAAATCCTTCAGGAAAGTAAAGAATTGTGAAACCGACATGCCCCCCCCCAACCACCTTCCCCACTGCCACCCACAGTCGGTACTAACTTAATGGCTCCGAATTTTTATTTCTAAAGTTTCCCGCGATTCAACTAGCTTTTTTAATCACCGCAGACCCAGATAAAACCGTTACTCAAAAAAACCCACGAAACTGAAAAACAAAATGTTCTTAGTACGGCTCGACTTAAAACTGGGCCCGACACCCTGGGTGGTAGTTTTACCTCCTCCTCTTAAACCGTGCGAACCAGCCCCGGGGAACCGACTCCCCCACCCGCCCGCTCTACGGTGTGGCTTCTGAACGCAATGGCGCCATTTCATCGAGGGGAAAGGAAAGAGCCTCTAACGAGGTGCGCAGGACTTTTAAAGATCCAAGCTCACAAAACACTCGGAATCCACCTCGAAACGGCATGAAAACAGCCCGAAAAGAAAGAAAAATAGTTAACCACTTCTATTCTTCGGTAAAGTAATCAAACTAGCAGAATCCAGAGATTGAAAAGAAAAACGCTGCGAGGAAGGAAAGGAATGAAAATGGCGGCCGCCAAATCCGGTTCCCGGGAGAGGGGAGGGGGGAGGGGAAACTCCGCAGCCTCGCTCAGGAGGATCCGAAGCCCGCCGAAAAGCTCAGAAGCGGGGACGCCAGGGCCCCCAAATCAGCGTGCTTTGAAGAGGGAGTAAGAATTCCCGCCTCCGCGCCCCACTTTTCGCCGAACGAGGGCTGCATCCGCCATGTGGAAGTTCCCCATCCCCCACCCCCAGCAAAGGGAAATGGCGCCGGCAGGCTGAGGGTGGGGAAGGTACTGTTCAATCAGGCCTCCGCTAACGAACCCTCTTCAAAAATACCCTGAAACCAACCGCTTTTGAAGTGGCCCAATTTCACCGCCGCTCTCAGACGGAGGCGGGTGGCCGACTTCCACCGAGGCGCCAACGGCCTCGCCATGCCCTTTTCAATAACTCATTGATTTCAAACCCGTTACCTCCATCGCGGACTCAGTCGCTTCAGCCCGATTTCCCGCAGCCGAGCGAGATGAGAGAGATCTCCGCGGACGAACACGAACCGGACTCGTCCTGGCGCTGTAGTGAGAACTGCCGCTGCTCGAGAAACAACACCGCTAAGAGCACCTCCACACGGGACCCGGCGCTGCTGCTACTGCCGCTAGAGCCGCTGCCGCCGCTTTTCTAGAACCTTCCCCCCGACTAACGCGTCTTCCCCTACGTCAAGCCGTTGCGTAAACGCCCTAACCGCCGCCAATGGCGGGAACGCTCTACGCCCTCCTTACGCCAGGTACGTACTCCTCCCTCCCCTTGCAGCCAGTAGTAGTGCTTGACGTCACTTGCGTAACTGGTCTCAGTGAATTGCGGAAGGCTCGAGTCCTGCGTATTTCTCTCTCACGGAATTGGGTCCAGCCCCCGCCTTAGCGCAAGGCAGGTGAGAAACGGTCGCGCAGTTTGAAATTAACGCTGTCGGGAGGAGCTTAAAGCACAGCCCTAAAGTCCAGCCCCCTCAACCCGGGAGGTGGTCCCTGCAGCAAAGCCTGTGATAATCCGCGCCTCCCCCCCGCCCCCGCCCCCGAGCTCCCGCCAGAATAATCTTTGTAACCTCCCCCTTGCGATTTCCCTCTCCTAATTCTCCCCCCAGCGCTGAGGACTGACTCGGCCCCTTCCGGAAACACCCGAAGCGACTTCTAGTCAACACGTTACACTTCACGCTCCACCAACCTAACCCTGGCCAACGTCTTTGGGAGTCGACCCCTTGGGTTCAAGAGAGGTCTTTGGAGAGGGTGGTCTGGGAGGGGCACTCCTTCTTAGCTCCCAATTCTCTCCATCCGAGTTTCTCTTTACTCCCTCACCCCTAGCGTTTGGAGGCACCCGCTTATAGGGGCGAGGAAGTGGGCGGAGCCCGGTTTTGGCGCCAGACGCGGCTGCTGCGAAGCAGAAACGCCTCCGTCTAGAAGATCGGTTACTGTCCTCGCCTCAACTTCCCTCTCCCTCCCCTCCGGGGACCACCAGGCCCCACGCCGCGAACGGTGAGTGCAGCCACGCCGCACCCTTCCACCTGCCCCGGGCTCGGGTTCCCGGCGGGCGCGGCGCTCGGCCCCTCCCCCCGCCGGGCGCGCGCGCCCGCCCGCCCCGCCCCTCGCGGCCGCCCGGCGTGGGCGGTGCCACCACCACCCCCACCCCCCTCGAGCTGCTGCCCGGCGCGCAGCTCCCCAGCCCCCTCCTCCTCGGATGTGGCTGGAGCTTGAGGCGCGCAGGGCCGGAGACGCCGCAGACCCGGGACCCGGAGCAGCTCGGAGGCGGTGAAGTCGGTGTCTTTCTTTCTCTCTCTTTCTCTACTCGGTGGTGGTGCTTAAAATACCACCTGCGCCCCAGGGATCCCCCCCACCCAGTTCCCTGCTTCCCGCCCGACCCCGAGTGGGGAGCAGGCGGGAAGCAGCGGAGAGTCGAGCGGAGACCCCGCGGCTGGCCTGGCGCTGGGCCGGCGCCTGGAGTTAGTTGTGGGGGAGGGGGAGAACGAGACTGTTCTCGAGCGGGTAGAGAGCCGTGGCGACAGCCGCCTGATTTCTAGACAAAGCGCATTTCCTTTTCCCCTCCCCCATCCGCGATCAAGATGAGGGGCCCTCCTCCCCCTCACGGCCTCGGTCGGCGACTTGGGCCTCCAGTGAGGGCGGTGCGTTCTCCCGCATCAGCGCGGCCCGCTGTTCCGAGGCTGCGGCGGGCGCTCCGTTACGTGGCTACCGCCGGGTGGGGGACAACGCGGGCCCGGTGGTGCAGTGCCCTTGAGCCCCCGGGCTGCGGCCTTTGTTTCTCCCGGCGGATGGGCTGACCACGAGGCCCGCGCTCCTGGGTGGGGGGCGGGGGCCGGGTGTTTAGGCCTCGCTAAGCAGGGTGGGGCTTGCGGGGAACGGATAGAAGAGGTGGTTTGTTTTTTTAAAAGTGGTACGAAATGGGACTGAAGCATCTCGATAACGGTTTTTTTCCTTTTTCAGTTTTTAAACTAGTGATTAGAAAGGGGGAGGGTTTCCAAGAAACCAAGTTGGGGTTTTATAGGCGCCTCTTTGGACTGTTAAAAGGTCTAGAGGGGAAATTCACGATAATATACCGTTGTGATTGTTTGGGTGGTCACGTCGAATTTGAACCAAATTATCTGGCCATTTTCTTAAAAATGCTGGGTATGACATAAACGGGACTTATATTGAAAAAAATTTTTGCTATTTTTTCCTTTGTAAAACTGTCTCAGATACCAGCGTACCCAATAAGGTTTTCTAGACCCACTTGGTTAGAGCACTGATGTATTCAGCAAACATAGATCACTGATAACGCAGGATCTCAAATCTGCATCTCTGGATTTGAGTACAAGTTTTACAATATACGATACATAGTGGGGGTTGGAATCCAAACAGAACTTGTGTTTAGCTTCCTTTTTTGTGTCGTGCAAACTTCTTTTTAACTGTCATGCATTTTTCTAGTAATAGCTCTTCAAGTCTGCAATAAAAAATGGCCTCCAATAAAACTACATTGGTAAGTTCATGAAAACCTAAAATTTGTAAGGATCTAACTCAAATTTTTTTCCCCAAAATTATAAGTTTGCATCTCTGTGGTTGAGATATTTACATCCACATGTATTTCCCAGTTCCCCCCCCCCCCCCCCCCCCCCCCCCCGCAGTGTTGTAATGGGGAGAAATAGAGGCAAAAACGAAATCATTACATTGAGATACTTATTGACCTGGCTGAATAGTGTCTTAATCCATTTAGAGAAACCTAATCTTGGCAGGATAGTACAATGAATTTTACAGAGTATTTTTATCTTGAAATAAAAATAAACTTTCGCAACATGGAAGAATTTTTACAAGCATAAACACAATGCTGTAACGCCCTTGCTCATTGGCGTAACAGTCCCTAAGTCACCCTATAATGAATTCTAGAGAATCCAGGTATTTTCAGTATTGCTCAGTTTAAAGAACCTAGATTGGGACAAAGGTCATTCAGTTACTTTTCTCATGTTGTCCTATTTCGAATTTGATTATTCTAAAATACATAAAGGTCTTAAATTCAAATCATTGCCATGGTTTTTTTTTAATACCAAATAAAATCATATATATGTCCAAGAAGGGCAGAAGAGTAGATTTGGATCTTGCGAGCAATTACATTTTTTCTCTCCACTGTCTTAAACCCTAAGTTTGCATTCTTAAACTTCATTAAAAGTTCTATGAATGTGTAAAGACATACATATGTTCAGCCATGTCAAGTTACAGATTTTTTGAAAACACTGAAATATTCACATAAAAATAGTGAAATTCAAAGTTAATGGTTCTCACAGTAATTCTAATACATTTCATCAATAACTGGAATTGTATTAAAGGTCAGTGTTAACATCTAAATAAAGCAAAAGATTGGTTTTTGGTTTGTATATTCTCCCCTTGGGTTTCATACTAAAAAGGCAAGTTTGGTTTTTAATCTTTGCCATCAAGAGGTTGCACGTTTAACTCAAATATTCTGGGAACATTGAAATAAATACAAATTCTGTGGCACAAATGATTCCCATCAAAACCGTTAATGGAAAAAAACACAAAGCATCTTCTATGCCCCCTCAGGATTGAACTGTCCTTCAAATTCCGTAAGTGGTAGACTAAAGTGTAGATAATTGAATTGACTGTATGACCTGTGACCTTCAGGTACTGGAAAGAGAAGGAACTAGCTGTCCCTGGGACTTTGAGGATGAATAGAGATACAGAAGCAAACATAGATGCTTCTGTTGCTTTGGCACACAGTTTTGAGAGTCTTCAGTGTCCATAACTAAATGATACTTAATTATCTTACTCTTTGCTAAAGGATCATAAATTGACAACTTTGAAAGTTTTTCTTAATCTTCTAAGAGATGAGGTTTGTTAGTTTAGGTGGGAAAGTGGGTGAGTTTTCTTCTGAAAAGAAAAAGGTGAACACTTACTTGTAACCAGCTTGTGAGTGCCATAGTATTAGTGTTTATTCTTTTCACTTTGTGTTTATTTTTGTTATCCTCTTTATTCTGTTAATCTCTTATTTTCATGAACATAGCTGATTTGTTTATCATTTAAGATCAGTATCGAGTAGGCGACAGTTTTTCTTTTCTCTTGCTACCATTCCTTGTACAGAAGCAAAAAGCACTCCGACTGGTTGCAATACCCAAGTGTCTTGACTAATGAAAATTATAAGAAGAAAGAAAATTGTAAGGCCTGATTTGGAGATGGTATCCAACAAAAGCAGATATTTGCTGGGTTATTTTAAATTCCAGAGGATTTTTATTTTTTATATGTGTGTACACCTCTGAATAATTACATAATTTTAATTTTAATGTCCTTTTGCAAGCTTGAGGCACTGCTGTTGTTACTTTTCTGCTTGTATGCTATGTGGAGAGGTGACTTTAATGACTAGGCAGTTAAGTTTTTTTTTTTTAATAGCACCACTGAAATTATTTTAAAATTAACATAACATTGGAGATTTTCCCCGCTTCGTCTCTTCTAATTAACCATTTCAGTTTTTTGTTTTATCTGCTTTCAGTCTTCATAACATGAGTTATTGGAAAATAGTGGTTTTAGTTTGGTCTTTTGGCTTTTCTCATAGTGTTAACACAAAAAAGAAAATACTAATCTAAAAATTTGTTTAAGGTGAGTTTCGTTGGCTACCATTTTAACACTTGAGAAACCAAGAAAGAAGGATTTTCACATTAGAGAATTATTTTGGCCTCTTCAAGTGACCACGTAACTTTGTTCTGTGTGATCTGTAATATTATATACAGAAATTATGGAACAATAGTAGTGTCCTTTTTAACCTATTCATGGTCTTAGTTGACTCTACAATTGATCTCAGGATTCTGAACCATGTTTTCATTCTGCACTTACCTCTTTCTGTATAATTGAGACTTTTAACATTGGTGTTTATATTGAGAAAGAGAGTTGTTAGTGTTTGGGGGCTGTAGTTTTTAAATGGGACTATGGTTCACTTAATAAGGTCTCATTAGTATTTACTCTCTTTGTATCATCTTCTAATACTTTGTAGTTGTTTGTTGCTGTGTTGTAGTTAAAAAGAGTGCAAACTCTAGTAAACCTGGTCTTGTAAACTAGGTAAGACATTAGATTTAGAAAAGATAAGAATATTTTCCAGATAGTGTTTTTGATTGTATTATTTCAGCTGAAAGGGGTGGGTGATAGGTTTGAGCTAAAAGGGAATTAAGTATTCTTTTTGATTATCTGTTGACTTTTATCTTTTCAGAACGTGTCTGCCCTGGGATATAGAAGTAAAAATATAGGTGTCAGATGTAACGATAATATGAATATTAGCCTTTAAAATGTACTCAAAAGTGAAAAAAGAAAAGTTTCTTAAATGTCTCTTTTGTTTTATTTTAGCAAAAAATGGGAAAGAAACAAAATGGAAAGAGTAAAAAAGTAGAAGAGGCAGAGCCTGAAGAATTTGTGGTGGAAAAAGTACTGGACCGACGTGTAGTGAATGGGAAGGTGGAGTATTTCCTGAAGTGGAAGGGATTTACAGAGTAAGGAATCTGGTGCTTCTGTTATATGTTTAACTGCACCTAAGTGACATTTAAAATTTGCTTTTAGTCTGGGGTTTTTAAAATCCGTTTCCCCATACATTCTTTTCATTTAAAGACACCTTTATTCCAGGGTACTTTGAGACCTGTTTAAAAAGAGTCCTGTCTTTAGCCTACAGTTGTAACCAAGCACATTTGAAATTAGTTGATTGACTTGGAGAGTCAAATTTATAGGCATACAGTTTATTGTGTAATGCATTTTAATGTGGTTAGATATTGTACTAATTAGAGTATCTAATTGACATTGTTTTCTTATATACAGAGAACACTAAAAGTATTGAAGTTATATAAGGTAGACTGGTGGGTGTTGAACAGAAGTGCTTATCATCCAGGACCTCTAGGATGCACTAGGTTTACTGTATCCTAATCTCTTAAGAAGTGGTGTGGGCATTTTTTAAGCTCCTTAGTTCTTTATGTTCCTTGTTACTAATTGCTCTCATAATTTTATAATGTTAGCTGTATTGCAAATAACTCATGCAGGAATTCCAGTTTTATATTTAACATTTATCATGTGCTAAATCTGCCTTATACCACAAAAACAGCAAGGCTCTGTCGTCAGTGACTTACTGAAAATGGATAGGTAGAGATAGACAACAGTTTTCTGAGTTTGGTGGAGATGGGGGAGTGTTCTAGTCAAATAATTAGGCTTCGGAATATCTCTTACCTACTACTTGCCCCACCATAGCAATTTGGGAATTACAAGTTGAGTGGAAGATTTAAGGTTCTTTATTTTATCCTTCTAGTATCCTTAGTTGAGCTTAAGTATATAGTATAAGTTCATAATTTGCCACTAGAAAAATTTCCTTACAGATAGCAGAACAAAGCAAAATAAGTCTGAACTATTTTAAAGTTAGATGTAACCAGTATGCCAAAGAATTGATCACCTTCATGTGATAGGTTTTTTGTTGTTTTGAAATCTCATGAGACATTAAATGCTGGTTGTCTCTGTCCAGCCCATCAAAATGTTAAGAGACTTAACTCCTTTTCTCCCTCTTTCTCTCAAACTTAAGGCCATTAGTATGGCTGAGAACCTACTATGTGCAGTACAATGTATTAGGTAATACAGAAGTCTGTAATTAAAGTAACACTACAGAATGGAAGCTCTGCTTCAACTCTTTAGTCCTTCTCTATCCTCTGATTCAAGTTTGCCAGTTTTAGCATCTCAGGATATCAGAAGACCCCAAGTTGTAAACAGTGCCTTTCTTTTCTATCACTCTAAAATGATTAATTTCATTCTATTTTGTTCTTTAAAGGCTTTTTGGATCAGAGTGCACAAAGTTAACAAGCCTATAGGGCACCTGGCTGGCTTAGTTAGTAAAGCATGCGGTTCTTTGATCTTGGGGGTCGTGAGTTTGAGCTCCACATTGGGCGTAGAGTCTTAAAAAAAAAAGTTAGCAAGCGTATCACTAGTGTAGGATTATCTAACATTCACGTTTGGTAATTGATACTCATTTTCTTTCCAGTCCTTCTGAAAAACACATGAAAGTAGTCATTTTGGCATTATATCAGGGATTGCCAAACTTTTCCCTTAAAGAATCATGTAGTAAATAAATAATTTAGGCTTTGTGGGCTATAGACCTCTCACAATTACTCAACTTTGCAAATACAGTACAAGAGCAGCCGTAGACACTACGTTAAACAAAGGAGCATGGCTGTGTTCTAATGAATGGGCCTTCATTTCCTATAATTGTCATTTTGAAATTTTTTCCCAATTAAAAATGTGAAAAACATTTTTAGTTGGCCCAACATACAAAAGCTGGGTTTGACCTTTGGGTTGCCAACCCCTGCTTTTTATCATTGCCCAATCTGAGCACCCAGCAGAAGTTGAAAATACTGCCTCACATATAGAATGCCTTAGAATTTTTGTGTTTTCAAACGTGGTGTTGAAGGTCCCAACTAGAGACATAGTCTGACTGATCTGATAAAGTAATTTGGGGTGGGAATAGGGAATCCTCATTTTTAAAAAGCCTTTGCAGAGAGATTCTGGAGTGGGTTGTCTGTGTAACTGGGGAAAATATTAGTTCCAATTATTCTGCCAGAGCAGGTATGTTAACTTGGAGGTAATACAGCAGACTGCACACTTACTAGAGGCTAAGAAAATAAACACAGGAAGTATAAGCAGATTTTATCAAAAGAATGGGGATAGGGAGAAAAAGGTAAGCATCTGCAGTACAGCAGACTTTTTTTTAGATACATGTTAAATGAATGTAGATGATGGTAATGAATCATATTTAATTGATTTTTTTTTTTAACCGAACCCAGTGCTGACAATACTTGGGAACCTGAAGAAAATTTAGACTGTCCAGAGTTAATTGAAGCATTTCTTAATTCTCAAAAAGCTGGTAAAGAAAAAGATGGTACAAAAAGAAAATCTTTATCTGACAGTGAATCTGATGATAGCAAATCAAAGAAGAAAAGAGACGCTGTAAGTATAAAATATTGCCCAGCAGACTGACTTGGTAAAAGGTTGATGGCTTGATTTTTAAAATACATTAAAGATACTTTTAAGAATTCAAATACTTTTTAATGCTTAATATTCAGGACAGAAAGGATAGGCATGATTTAGCCTGCATCATATAAATGTTCAGTAGTAAGTGCTTATACGACTCACATTGTTGTGCTAGTGTTACTTTGAGTAGAGTCGTGGAGTTGATTCCTGATAAGGTCCATTTCCTGTGATCCAGGACTGGCAGTCTTAAATACAGTGAACACAAAGATTAGATCATTGCAATCCTTTACAATACAGTACAAACAATCCACAAAGCACATTCTGATTATAGACCATTGGTGGCACTGACCACCAGCAGGTACTTTCACATGTGATCTTTGTTTTGTCAGAATATTGCCAAGCAACATTCTGATTTTGAAGTATATAATCTTCGGTAATACAATTTTTTTAATATTTTTTGGTGTGAATTGAGACAGCTGGTTC
The DNA here is from genome assembly GCF_002201575.2 of Neomonachus schauinslandi. Lineage (NCBI taxonomy): Eukaryota > Metazoa > Chordata > Mammalia > Carnivora > Phocidae > Neomonachus > Neomonachus schauinslandi. Next base: position 56,774,172 of record NC_058414.1, read on the forward strand.
ATTAACTACATGGGTATTTTGACCCAGTCTTTGCTTCACTAATGTGTCCGTGGCTTTGGGCAAAACATAAAACTACTTGCTTTATACCTTCGGCTCCAAAACAGATTGTCCTATTTACCATGCCTGCTGGCAATTTGGGAAAAGGTCTTGATTCTGAATTAGCATTTAGGCTTGGGAACTAACATTGATAAGGTCTTTGGATTTAAAATTTGATCATCTGAATTAGATGCCAAGTAGTTTACAGATAACCTGTTAAATCTTCATGGCAGGTCTGCTAAGATTATAGGTATTATCCCCATTTTCCAGATGAGAAGCAGAGGTTGACTACAAATTTGGTTCTGGATGCTTTAGCAGCCAAAGCAAAAAGGTAACAGTGTTAAGAATCCATATGCATTAATTGAAAGTCAACCGTATATTCAGCAGAAGCACTGTTTAATAACAGTAGTTATCCTACACTGAGCTCTTAGAATGTGCCGAGCAGTGTTCTACATAACTTAATTTGCATTTTTTATACTACAAAACGTCCATGAGACAGATAGTATTATCATTCCTGTTTTATAGGGTAATGAACCTGAACCACAGAGAGGTTAACTTGCCCAAAGCCACACAGTAAAGGTTAGAGTCGTCATTCTAACTAACCCAGGTAATCTGACTCCAGAACCTGGGATATTGATATGAAAGTCTGGTAGGGAGAAGGGATTTCTTAATCTAAGCAGTTCTCAAACTCTTTTGGTCTCAGAACCCCTTTAATACTCTAGAATATTGAGAATCTCAGAGAACTTTTATTTATATGTGTTACGACCATCAATCCTAACTATATCAGAAATTAAAACAAAGTTCTAAAACATTTGTGTATTCAGTTAAGAAAGACAAAACCTATTGCATGTTCATAACTTACGAAAAATAACTTTAAATGAGAAGTGGCATTTTACAGTTTTGCACATCTTTTCAGTGTCTAGCTTAAGACAGTTCTGCATTTGATTTGCTGTCTTAATGTTGTTTGGTAGAGGCATATGAAGATATTCTGAAGTCAAAGATAAATGAAAGAAGGGGACCTTGCAAGATAAACAGACACCCACTAAAGGTCTCAGGGATCCCCAGGGATCCTGAGACCACGCTTTTAGAACCATTGGTTTATGCTAAGTATTTTTTAAGGTTTCCTACAAGGCAGATCGCTTACAATACTGATCAGTCTGAGTTTCAAAGTTTTTACTATTTGGCTATTTGTATTTTGTGTGTGCTTTAAAAATTTGTGGGTAATTTAGACTAATTCCTAAAAGTGATTTGGAATACTAACTTTAAAGAATTTATAATTATTGATGAGTTAGCAGAAATAAAGGGATTAATTTGTGTGCCTACACAGTTCTGTCTTCTGATGTGTTAGGATAAAGAAAGGTATTTATTTTCTTGCCTTGGAATTCAGAATACTTTTAGATACCTGGATTTGTTTTTTCTTGGAAGGTTAATGGAAATTACAATGTGTTTTAGTACTAAATAAGAGTTCTTTCTCCTGTCATTTTTTTTTTCACTTTCATTTGAAAGCTATATTTCATGAAAACAAATTGGAAGTTAGTATTATTAGTTTGCAATATGGAAAGTCGGTGAAACATTTATGTAAAGAGTCCTTTAACATCTTTTAATCAGGCTGATAAACCAAGAGGCTTTGCCAGAGGTCTTGATCCTGAACGAATAATTGGTGCCACAGACAGCAGTGGAGAATTAATGTTTCTCATGAAATGGTGAGTGTGCAGATGATTGCCATTCTATTTTAAAGTAAGAGTAGATTTTTTTTTTAATTTGTGAAGCCTTACCTAGAAAAGGTTTTATAGTTTTCATCATTAGATAGTATCTGCTGAAAGGATGATTCTAGGATTTTTGTAGTTTGGGGGGTCTTTGGTTTTGTTCTGTTTTTTTTGCTAATGGTGTTTTAAAGCAAAGATTAGCCTGTTTGGGAAAATGTAGTTTTATTGGAACACAGCCACAAGTATCTGCTTCTGAAGCACTTCAGTATCTTTTGATTGAATTATGACTTAAGTGAAAGATTCTCAGTTGGCAAAAACAGTTGAGACTTTTGACTGAACCTTTTTTTCCTCACAACAGGAAAGATTCAGATGAGGCAGACTTGGTGCTGGCAAAAGAGGCAAATATGAAGTGTCCTCAGATTGTAATTGCTTTTTATGAAGAGAGACTAACTTGGCATTCTTGTCCAGAAGATGAAGCTCAATAATTGTTTGCGTTGCTTTTTATATATATTTATATATATATATAAAATCTGGGTCTTTGTTTTTTGATTTATTAGTGTGAAGAAATAACATTCTAATGAAAATCACGTTTGATACGTTTGTTTTGAAGTAGTATTGGGGGAGTTGTTGGGTTTTTTTTGCATCTATAGCACTGGTTACTTTGAACAAATAAAAGCCTTCTGTAGTTGCTTCCTTTATCAGAAAAAAATATTTGAGACCATGGTATATTATCCCCCTGCATTAGAGAACACCTTTTCTAAATGTTGGGGGAAATTTCATAGTCGTTACTCAGTCAGAATTTGTGTTTAACTCCTATATGCCTGAGGACCATTCTGGGTCTTTTGTTTATTTAAGGGGTTTTTGTGTGTATACTTAAAATACATACATAAATGGTTTTTGTTTTTTTAACATTCACCAAAACAAAAACAGCATTTATAACCATGGATAAGCCCATGTTTCTGGGATGCTATCATTTTCAGCAACTTAAGAAATCACTTAAAGTTAAACAAGTTTTTCCTGAAGCCTTAACCTTTCAAATTTTTAAATTGGACAATTTAAAAGCAGCAATATCTGAATCCATATTCATATCTACAGTCATAAATGCAAGTTCATTTGCAAGTTCCCTAAAAGGAAAATTTTATCACCACCAACAACCTCCCCACCCAAATGACAAAACTAGACAAGTCCTGGTGTGTTTTAATTAGGTAAGCAAAACTTAGTTAAATGGACATTTAAAGGTTCCTTCTAGTGAACCGTTCCTTTTCAAGAAGTTGAAATCTCTGTGCTGTATTGACTAAAAGGTCATGATTCATGGAGTGTCTAAGACTTTGTTCATGGAAACCTAATCATAATCAGATGGTTAGAGATGTTGGCAATTTAGCTCCTGCTGGAATAAATGGGTGGACAGACTTTTATAATCCAGATTCTTAACCTGCATGTATTTTCTTTATCCCAACTTGTTCCTGACATGTAGGCTCAGTCTTCTCAGTATTTGAGTTACTGGTTCAGCAGAAACCAGGAAAAACAATAACTTTGTAGTCAGAATGTTATCCAACTGTATATTGTTTACTTTATTGTAAATACTGGTAAACAGTGGTCAATAAATAGTTTTATATTCCTTTATGTGATTAGACTTTTTTTTATCTGATTGTCTTTCTAGTGGAAGTAGAAACATAACCTTAGAATCCTCTTCGTGTTTATAAATAACACTAAAGCATCAGAGTACATGTCTTTGATCTTTTGAGCTGAGGAGTTTCAAACTTACTAGAATATGTATTTCCACAAAAATGAAAATTGGTTTCTTGGGATGCCTAAGAGGAATCTGCTTCATTAAAATGAAATTTTGATACTTAGAATCTAGTTTGTTAAAACTTCTGTCTGAAAAACAGTTATAGGACTGATTCTGTTGTGATAGACACATTTCTACTAATTTTCAAAATCCATACAGAGAAAAGGAAATCATTTTGCAATATATAAATATTTAATCCTGTTGTACACCTGAAACTGATAGGTTATATGTTAATTTATACCTCAATTAAAAAAATTTTTTTTAATTCCTATCTATACTAAGCTATTTATTACTTATCTCTTTATATACCTAGCACTGCTCTCAACAATGGGTTCATATGTGGTACCAAACTCCCTGTTGATACCAGAAATTGATGGCCTCCACATTAAACTTTAGTAAGGGCATTTCTGGAAACTATTGTCTACATACTACTTTTATTGCCCCTTATTATTATGTTGTATGTTTCTTATTGGTGCTGTAAAAAATTGCATCAAGCTTAATGGCTTTAAACAACATAAATTTATTACCAGTTCTGGAGGTCAGAACTCTTAATTTGTCTCACCGACCTGAAAAGGTATCAGCAGGGCTGATTCCTTCTCGAGACTCTAATGGCAAAATCTGTTTCCTTGTCTTCTTTTCAATAGCACAGCCAGCTGCTGTATTAATGGTTCCCCAACTTAACCAACTGCCATAAGTAGGTTAGGTTATTTGTCATTTTTTACTATTATTGTAGCGAATGTTCTTACATATAATGTGTAGTGACACTTAAGTAGATACAGATTCCCATGTACTACTGAAGTCAGGCTTGCAGTGATTTACTCTCCCCATTGGTCACCATTATCCTATATCCCCACTTGTACTATAAATTTAATAATACTGATCTTAACGGGGAGCCTGGGTGGCTCAGTCGTTAAGCGTCTGCCTTCGGCTCAGGTCATGATCTCAGGGTCCTGGGATCAAGCCCCGCATCAGGCTCCCTGCTCAGCGGGAAGCCTGTTTCTCCCTCTCCCACTCCCCCTGCTTGTGTTCCCTCTCTCGCTGTGTCTTGTTCTGTCAAATAAATAAAATCTTTTAAATAAATAATACTGATTTTTTTTTTTTAGCCAGTCCGATGGTTTTGTGTTTTAATTTGGTATGTCTATGATCTTTTTTGAGCATTCTTTTAATGCTTAATGAATATTTCCATTTCCTTATCTATAAATTGCCAATTTTACAAAAATTTTTAATCGGTGCTTCTTCTTGTAGTGAGAATATGAACACCTAAGTTTTTTGTGTTGCAAATATTTTTTCCCATTGTCTATATTTTGACATGATTTATTGTACCTTTTTAAAAATTTTTATGTGGTCAACTCTTGTCAGTTTTTACACCTTCTGTTTTTCCTGTCATGTTTAAAAATATTTCTCCCATCCTGAAGTTGTATGGATAGTCTTAAATTTTCCTTATTTTCACTGTCATTTTTATAATAGTCTCTAATCAGATTTTGTTAGATATTGTGATGAAGGCTTCTGATTTTTTTTTTTACCCCAAGATGGACCTCAATTCCACTGAGGAAGTGAGATGTGTGGGTAACAAAGTTTGCCTAATCCTATGGATCAAAGAAAACCATATGCCACTATAAAAATGTTGGTCAGCATTTAAGTTTTTCTTTCTCATAAAGGGCCTGAAATCTGTTCAGATACCTGGACAAGTATTGGTGTGGCAAGATCCCTGAGTTTTTAATACCATTGAGAACAGAAGGGAACACTTTGACCTGCAGTTTATTACCATTACCAATAGCTACTTTTATTATTTTTTTTTAAAGATTTTATTTATTTATTTGAGAGAGAGAGAATGAGAGAGAGAGAACACATGAGAGGGGATAGGGTCAGAGGACGAAGCAGACTCCCTGCCAAGCAGGGAGCCCGATGCGGGACTCGATCCAGGGACTCCAGGATCATGACCTGAGCTGAAGGCAGTCGCTTAACCAACTGAACCACCCAGGCGCCCACCAATAGCTACTTTTAAAACCTCTGAAGTTTTAATAATGTGATTCCTCACTACTCTTTCCTTTCCCTGTGCTTTGCTTTGTGTTTGAAAACAAATTATATATCTCGTTTATAAGCCAGAAACCTGGTTCTTGGTTCTAACAGAACCTGATACTTGATACACTTAGGTGTTAATGTAGTAAACAACATGGATGGTAGTGAAAGGTAAGAAAATCGGTAAGGGGAAGTAGTCCTTTAGGGTAACTTAGTATACTATCTTCCTCTTCTTTCAAGTTTGAACCTTAATTAACTAGGCAATGAAGATATATGTTGGAAAGAAAAATATAAGGAAATCATGAGTCTGGGCTTGATTATTATATTTTCCTTTTCTGTTTCACAAAGAACAACTCAGGTTTGTTTTGTCTTAAACACCCCACCCATAGGCTTATGTTGGCTACATTCCCTAGAAGGCTAATGAAGAGAAGTGCTTAATTTTACTTTAAAATTCCTGTGTGTATGTGTGTGTGTGTGTGTGTTTTAATGGAAAGGGCTGAATGGCTGTCTTAAATTATATTTGATTCTTACAGTATGCCTTATTTTTATGTTTTATTAAACCAAAATTGGGTATCAAGCAAAAGAATCTAATATGAAGTGGAATATGAATAATAAGTGTATTTGTATGTAACCTGTAAGATACATCAACTCTTCTGATGAATAAATGAATTTGTACCTTTGAATATTCACTGAACAAGAGATATTTTAACAACTTCAAACTCTTAAAGTTGACTTGATATAATCAAGGAAGTTGATTCTGAATGTAGTATATAATGTGCTATACTTTTCAGAAACATGGCAATCCCTAACGTATCTGCTAATAGAGAATAATTAAGGAGGGGATTGAAGGTTGTTGGATTTTGCGGGGGTGAGGTTTTGTGTGTGTGTGCTAAGAATTTATGTTGAAAAGTCACCTGGAGAAGTGCAAAAATATGAAATCGTATTCACCTGAAGACTTTTTCATTACAGTTAATGTTTTTGCTATAAAAGCAATGAAAATGTCCATGAGCACATATAAGAGTTTAGTTCCTAAAAGAAATACCTAACAGTTGTTGAATACTGTGCTAAGTGTTTTTCATACTTTTATCTTCCTCAAATGTCATATGTGGGGTAGGTATGATTGACCCCATTTTACAGGTGAAGATACTAGGGCACAGGAAGGTTAAAGAAGGTTAAGGCCATTTGTATGAATTAGGGCATTAGTTGTGGGAATAAAGAGAAGGGGGCTGATACGAAGATCAGGTTTTGTCCATTTTAACTGCCAAATATGTGTTTGTAGAATAAAGTGATTTGGGATATAAGATGAGGTGATGTGGAGGTTGGGAAGAAAGGGATCCAGAGTGACTCCCAAGATTTCATTTCATCTTGTATGGATGAAAATGTCATTTAGTGAGAAAGGGAAGGGAAACAAGTTTGAGGAGGAAGATAGAGTGGCTTTGGACATACTTTCAGGTATTCCTTTGATTACTTTGATTAGTGTATTAGTATACCTACAATGCATACATATTACATAATTTGGCTGGAAGTGCAAGATACCCAACTCAAACTTGCTTTGATAAGGGAAATTGCTCACTGGCCTAGAGACCAAAGAATAATGTGGTTCACAGCACTGGTTCTGGAGTCTGACCCCATGGCTTTGAACCCCAGCTCAGCTATTGCAGTTACTTAGCCTTCAAGCTGCAGTTAGTTAGCCTTCAAGCTATGCCTCAGAATTCTCTGTAAACCTGGGAGAACCTAATGGTATTTATCTCATGGGATTTTCGGGATTTAAATGAGAAACATGAAAAATACCTAGAGCTGAATGTCTAGTACTTAATAAGGACCAGTGAAGTCCGTGCCAGTCTCCACTGTACGCCTCAAGATCAATGGGCCCCTGGAGTGGTACAATCCCAAGACTCGCCATCTCTGGCTGTTGGCTCTCTCGAACCAGTCTGTACACATCAAATACAAGTGCTGGCAGCGCCCAAATGCCCAAGTCTGCCTCTGAAGTGGCACTGGGGTTTTCTCTTCGCTGTCCAAGAGTTCACAAGTTCTGATTGACCTGGCTCGTGTCAGATGCCCTCTCTGGAACTATCAAATAAAACCAGATGTGTGGAGAAATGTGATTGGATCGATTGCCTGAAGAGTGCTTTCCAGAAAAAGGTGGATGCTTTATATAAACAAAATGTATAACTAAAGCAAAGAATTTCAGCCAATTCGAAAGCACCTTCTTAAAATACTCTTTGTCCTTGCTTTTTAGAAAACTTCTCATGTGAATATTTTCAGTGGCCTAAAACATCGTAGAACTTCCTATCAACTCTTTCCTTTTTTACAAATAAGATTGAAATCTGCCCTTTTCCTTAAATTTGAGTGTTGGGGAAAAAATTGACTTAGGAGAGCAGAACAAGAACATTGATACTTAAAGCTGCTCTTGTAGCTCCATGAAAGCATAGAGAATTTTCACTTTTTAAAAATGAAACCTCCTATCCTGATTCAAGAATTCTGCATATAGCTTCCTAAAGGAGGAAAAATAAGGACACTGAAACTAACATTAAGTGACCTTTCATAGCAACCTTTTTCTTACATTTATTTCAATGTCTTTAAGGATCAAGCGCAGTGCTATCCACCAACTCCTACCTATTCCCCCTGATGCATTATTTGGATACTGACAACACCCTAATTTAATATCTGGAAGTGGTTGTTCTGGTATAATAAGCTGATATTTTTAGAGCTCCAAAGCCACTTTTGGGTGTCTCAAAGCTCTAATCCATTTTGATGAGCAGTAGGGGAGAAGTGGGAAGAGAAATGAGGGGCAGATATGCAGGAGGAAAGTCTAGACGAGAATGAGCATTGGGGAATTTGAGAATGAGATTAGTAAACCCAAGAAGATACATACTACATTCAGGATCCACGCCACCACTTAACAAGGCATGTTGGTAGTTCAGGAACTGAAACCTTTAGATAGATCCCAAGCTGGACTCCCTTTAAAGTGAATTCATTTCCAGCATAGTGTCACAATGAGGCTCTGTTCTACTTTCTCACTCCTTGGGTCTCTGTTTCGCTCTCATGGATATCTGATACCTCTGCACTAGGAAAATTTTCTGAGTACAGTAATAGAAACTTACCTGATGTGCTGAAAGGGATAAAAGCTTGGACGTTTTGCAGTGGGAACGCTGGAGCTTTCTTGCAGTCTCAGAGCGGCAACACAAGGGGAAAACCCCCTTTTACCCCGAAATCCCACTTGCTCTCCCCAGAAAGTCAGGCTCAGCAAGTTTCTAGCACCAGACATTACATCTACTAATCAGAGAGGATTCTTAAATTACACTGCACTCTTTATTTTATCATACACAGGATACTCAGCTCTCTGCAGGTGCTTGTTATGCAAATGAGGGCAGAGAAGGACTCAACCTTTGTTTTCTCCCTCTTCTAAAATGTAGGGGGCATTGGGGCAAGTATTTGTCTTTTTCACTAGTGTATCCCTGGCACCTAGAAGAGGGCAATGGAGGAAGGGAGGGCCCTGGATTTAAATTTGGGCTTTAATAATAGTGTTTCTACCACTCAAAACTCCAATAGGATCTGCCTAAAGAAGATCAAACCCCTTGGGGAGATGGGCACCTGGGTGTCTCAGTAAAGTGCCTGCCTTCAGCTCAGGTCATGATCTCAGAGTCCTGGGATAGAGTCCCGCATCAGGCTCCCTGCTCAGCAGGGGTCCTGCTTCTCCTTCTGCCTGCCACTCTGCCTATTTGTGCCCTCTCTCTCTCTCCCTCTCTCAAATAAATAAAAATCCTTAAAAAAAAAAAAAAAAAAAAAACCCCTAGAATAGAGTAAGTCAGTATGTGGATCTTATATTAAGGCTAGAGGAGTAAAATTATATATTTTTAAATTTTAAGTGTTGTGGTTTGGGGAGTCAAGTGCCTAAATGAATAAAATGATCTGGGAAGGTACACTTTTTCCCCCACAAACATGAAGCCTGCTTTAATTTATAATAGCCCTCCTTGTGCTTATCATTGTTTTCGAAACTTGATAATTTCTCCTTCCATTCTCATTTGTCTAACTAAAAGCATATTTGTCTTCAGTAGCAACTCTGTGTTCCCCATTCAGTATATACACTGTTTTTGGAATGTGTATATATATATATATATATATATATTCCAAAAAAAGTGTGTGTGTATATATATGTATATATGTATGTGTATATATATATGTATATGTATATACATATATATTTTTTTTTTCCAAGAAAAGTGGACTAGAATGGTCCTGTTGTACTATTTTGACCTGAAAGGAATGGAAGGAAGAAAGAGCAGTGAGAAGAACCCATAGATTGTGAACACACGTTCATTTTCAGGGACAAACTAATTCCATAATGGAAATTAACACCATTCCTTTTAACAAACAGGCTCAAATTGAAACTGGTACAATTATTATGAAATAGTGTTGGCCATTTGCTCTGTTCTTGCTCGGTACTGTCCTAGATGTTGGACCCATGTCTATTTTAGACAGATACCTCTTCCTGGTGGCATTTACATCTTAAGATGGATGCTGGTGAGATCACTCAGTTGGCCTGAAAATAAAGGACTGAAAAAAACACATGCAATTGTGACCCCTTGTTCAGCCAGCTCAAAGAAAGGCTATGCAACATTTAAGAGCCATGCCTCTGGTTACACACAAACTTGTGAATATATTCAAAGCCACTGAATTGTACACTTTGGGTAAATTGTATGATGTATAAATTATATCTCAATAAAGCTGTCTTTAAGAAAAAAAAAAAACAAAAAGCTGAGGCATGAGAAGGCTCTTCGCTAAAAAAAATACTTTAAGAGGAAAATCATGCCTCTTGTTTTTCTTCTTCGGAAATTCTTCAATTTGATCATGCCATCATTTTCGGTCACCTCTTTGAAATATTCTCTTCTGCTCTTGCCTCCATGTCTTCCCTTCCTCACACTTGTATGGTGTCACATCTATAAAACAGTCAAGATGCTATCCATCTCGCAGAGTTAACAGAATGATAATGAAAGTGTTTGGCACACAGTGACCTGAATTGAGTAAACACTTGGGTCTTGGAAAGCCCTCGGCTCCTCAAAGCTGAGCTGGGGGTGAGAGAAATTCTTTCAGGCAGATTTCCGAGTCAACTCTTGGGGAGATGAAGAAGTGTCTGCTGTTGGCTGGCTTAGACCACAGAGAACCCAGAGGCTAGGTATGCTGTTGGCAAGAGGACTCCATTTTGTTTTCCATTCACAGCCACATCCTTGGCTACTGACTCTGGAATTCAGTACTACAACTCCCAGGTGGTCTTTTGGGGCCCCCTTTCGATTGTTCTGATCCTCCTGGGGCTCCAGTGATTTTCCACAGACTGGAAACCAGAGAGCCAATCAAGAGAAAGAAATCGGGATGAAACGCATCTTCTAAATGATGCCTAGACTTCAGCAGACTTTACAACTTTCCATCAGAAAAGTTTAAAATAACCCATTTTTCACTATTTGTTCATGGGTTGATTTTTACTATTTTCTCCTTGCCCTACAGAAAACAAATCCCAAAATCAAAATGCAAAGCAATATCTAAGGTAACCCAAAGAAAACCCTGAAATAAATAACTAAAACAAGCTGGTGAATTTCAAGAATAATTTCTCCTAACATGTCAGGTTAACTATTATTACCAACTTGTTCCTGTGCAGCAGCAGATAGTCTAGTTAGAAGACTGTAAGCCATAAAAGTCCTTAGACTTCAACAGACATTTTTTTGATAGTCCTCACATTTCACGCTCATTGAAAGGACCCTTGTACTAAAGTGATCAACTAAATTTTAGAAGAAAAAAAATCACTGTGTGATTGTCGCATGACTCCCATCATGGACATAGAGGATGCTAGAGATGCTAAATACAACCCACTGACGTTGGACAGAAAGGCTGCACAGGCCCAGCCATTCGGTGACCTCTCCCTTCTTTAACTTAACCTCCCCCACTTCTTACCTACTTCTTTCTGCCTGCAGTTACTCTCTATCTATAATTTACATTTTCCCCCTAAAAATACATTTTTGAGATAGACTTCCTGCCATGAGCCTCCTGTCTACCCCCATCACACCCCTTACCTCTCACAGTATTGTAATTGCTAGTTTGTTTTCCTGTCTTCCTATGACAAGCCCCAGGGGGGCAGGAACTGTCTCTTGCTCTGTTTGAGCCTCTGTTCCTAGCCCACACCCAACTGGTTCTGATTAACCATTTGCCAAAGACATGAATCAAATCTCAACCAGTTACCTGTTCAAGCACCACACACAGCCATGTGCTCCCAGAGCCTAAAGACCATTTCCACCCAACTGTAGAAGTTCCTGCTTTGCAATGTCTTTACCTGCCATCGGCTAAAAATTCAACTCACTTCACAAAACAGACACATTCAGCCCTAGACAGGAGCAGTTCAGGTATGTATATGACATCTCATAAAATCCCAAATAATATCTCTAATAGAGCAATACATGTGTATCACAGTGTTCCCGTATCATAGCAACAAAGGAGGTACTGCTCTGATTATTTACGGACTCCATACCAGTAATTCATAACCCATTACATACAGAATGCATTGTTCAGGAAGAGTCATTATCTAGAAACGTGAGATGGATGCCCAAAAAGCTAAAAAGAAATCCACTCATTAAAAAAAAAAAAAAATAGGAGAAAGGACAAGTTGTTTGAATTTATATTTTTAACTAGGGGGATAAAAGGTCTACGACTTACCATCTCCTGAGGGCAGTTCTGAACTATCTTAACAGTATTTTTAAAACTCTAGTAAATAGGAAGTTTTGGAGATTACCTTACCTGATCTCTCTCTCTCTCTCTCATTCTCAGCCCTTTATTTTTTTCCTGTTTCTCAGTTCTGTGTGTGCTGAGGTTGATCACTGCACTGATTGTGTAGGGAGACATGAACGGAACACGCCCAGTGTACCCTGTGAATGGGCTGGCTGGCTGGAAAGGGGTTGCTGGGGAGGAGGAAGGGCCCAGGAACACAGCAGTCCTGAAAGTGGCCGCAGACTTTCCACTCTGTCTCCCTACCTGACTGCGGCTGGCCTTCCCCCACCAGAATATGAGCTCCACTTGAGCTTAACGGGTTGTGTTCCCCACTAAGCCCTTACTGCCTAGAATAGGCCCAAGTAGAAGCAGATGCTTGGTAGATATGTGGGGAATGAATGAGAGCTGGGACTGGCTCCAATACCAAACCCAACTGCCCCTTTTCCTTCCTATATCCTCCATGGCCTGAGTCAGGCTGGCCTTGGGATACAGAAAATTATATATACCCTCGGGGCTCATGGCTAAGTGTTTCTTAATGGATTATCACACAACTCAGCAACTATATAGAACAGATTTGTCAAACATTGTCATAGCAAATCTTTTTTTTTTAAGATTTTATTTATTTATTTATTTATTTATTTATTTATTTATTTATTTATTTAATTTATTTGAGAGAGAGCACAAGAGGAGGGTGGGTCAGAGGGAGAAGCAGACTCCCCAAAGAGCAGGGGGCCCAATGCAGGGCTTGATCCTGGGGCTCCGGGATCATGACCTGAGCCAAAGGCAGACGCCTAACGGACTGAGCCACCCAGGTGCCCTGACGGCAAATCTTAATAAGAAATTTTACATTAGGATACAGGAGTATCCGTACCCCGCTGCACACATGTCCGAAACTAAGGTTTCACAAAATATTACTTCTACATGTTTTCTGATCTGTTTTGTCTTATTATGATAATTATTATTATTATTTTGCTGGTCCCAGACCACCACTAATTGCATGAACAACCCACTAACAGATGGGACCTGCAGTTTGAACAAACTGGCCTGAGCCCTCTCAGTCCTGCCCCAGCAGTTCCTGATTGGCAGTCAGTGGAGACCTGCTCCCCTAGAAGGGAGTAGAAAAAAGGCCACGGTTTTTCTAAGCTGAGAGACCTGAGTGCAAACTCATTCCACCACAGGGCGGAACTAGGGCAAGTAACTTTTCTCAGCTTCAGTTCCTGGAAAAGAGAGCCGAGGAAAAGAAAAGTCTCCTTATGTGGAAAAGGAGGATAATAATATCCTTCTAGGCCTTCGCAAGGACTAATGGGGACAGTGTACCTGCTGGTTCTCAAGCTTGCTGCTACGAACATTTGAGCCTCACAGTTCTTTGGGTAAGGCCTGCCCCACACATGGTCCTGGTAGCAGCCCTCCACTTCTGACAACCAAAACTACCTCCAGACACTGCCAGCTCTGGCCTGTGGAGCAAATCACCCCTGGCCGAGCATCACTGGTATATTCTTCCCTTCACACTTCTTCTTTAAAAAGACTATGGTTTAGTCCGTGGGAGAGGACATACAGGAAACAGCACCAAGCTGTGTGTCCATTGTTTTAAGTGAGGACATGAGCATGCTGGTGGCTGGAAGGCAGGCATACACCGTGTCATCCGTGCCGCCATGAGGGGCCAGACTGAGTTTGGAGTTGGAGAACATTCCGTGGTGAGAACACTGTATTGCAGGTGGTTGCATTACCATGGAGGCTCTGGGCAGAGGGAATGAAGATCTGAGTTGGACTCAGATGGGCTGATGACTGGAGGTGGAGGACAAGGAAGACTAAAGCAGAAGGCCAGCAGGTGTCCCCCACCTGGAAGACTTGGTGGGGCAGAGGATAGCCCAAGTTGTTAATGGGGAAAGTAGGAATGGGAGAGTAGAAGAAAGGTCAAAGGTCGATGGTGAGTGTGGATGTTTCAGATTTCAGAGGCGTGGACTATCTTACTAGACACTCTCGTGCAGACAGTAACACACTCTTGGCTATAAGACAGAACTCCAGAATAAGGACAGCTGATTGTTGGGGGGAAAAAAACAAAAAAACCCACAGTAGTCATTTCTCCATTTGCATGAAGGCCCAGAAAGGAATCCCTTGAGTCCTGCAATAGTGGGTGTCTTTCCTTGGATGGTGTGCAGTAATACTTGAATTATTCAAAATTATAGTAAGCAAAAGAAAACTACACCATTAAGCAAATAGGATGTCAGTTTCTATTTACAGTTCCTTTTTAACCCAAGGTTGCATTATTACCATCACAGTTAATATCCTTTATTTAAGGGCATTTGTATCCTTTACGAGGAACAGAATCCTAGGACCACAGGATACAAGGTGAAAACAAAAGTGTTAATATTTTTTCCATGATCTTTCATCCTTGTTTATAGAATATTAATTGTAAATACTTTTCATACACAGATTTTTTTAAGTTACATTGTAGGTTATCTAATAGAAGCAGTAATTTAGGCACAGAGGCAAATTTAAGAGTAAGTTCTACAGCTGCATTTTTAGAGTCATGCAAATGCCCACAATGGTATGTGTATTTCTTTTCTAATACATGCTGGAGCATGTGAATTTGAGCCCACAGTAAAACAAAGATTCTGTGAAAAGATATCATAATTATTAATAATGTTAGTGCCTATTAACATGTTTCTAACATTACCTTCAGGAAAAAGAAAAATGATATAATGTAAAAAAAAAAAAACACCACACACCAGTAATCTTTTCTTTTTCTTTTTATTAACATATAATGTATTATTTGTTTCAGGAGTACAGGTCGGTGATTCATCAGTCTTACACAATTCACAGCGCTCACCATAGCACATACCCTCCCCAGTGTCCATCACCCAGCCACCCTATCCCTCCCACCCCCCTCCACTCCAGCAACCCTCAGTTTGTTTCCTGAGATTAAGAGTTTCTTATGGTTTGTTTCCCTCTCTGGTTTTTCCCTCCCTTCCCCTATGATCCTGTCTTATTTCTCAAATTCCTCATATCGGTGAGATCATATGATAATTGTCTTTCTCTAACTGACTTATTTCACTTAGCATAATACCCTCTAGTTTCATGCACGTCGTTGCAAATGGCAAGATTTCATTTTTTTTAAAGATTTTATTTATTTATTTGATAGACAGCGAGAGAAGGAACATAAGCAGGGGGAGTGGGAGAAGGAGAGGCAGGCTTCCCGCGGAGCAGGGAGCCCGATGCGGGGCTCGATCCCAGGACCCTGGGATCATGACCTGAGCCGAAGGCAGACGCTTAATGACTGAGCCACCCAGATGTCCCAAGATTTCATTTTTTGATGGCTGCATAATATTCCATTGCGTGTGTATATATATATATCACATCTTCTTTATCCATTCATCTGTTGATGGACATCTAGGCTCTTTCCATAGTTTGGCTATTGTGGACATTGCTGCTATAAACATTGGGGTGCATGTGCCCCTTTGGATCCCTACATTTGTATCTTTGGGGTAAATACCCAGTAGTGCAATTGCTGGGTCGTAGAGTAGCTCTATTTTCAACTTTTTGAGGAAATTCCATACTGTTTTCCAGAGTGGCTACATCAGCTTGCATTCCCACCAACAGTGTAGGAGGGTTTCCCTTTCTCTGCATCCTTGCCAACATCTGTCGTTTCCTGACTTGTTAATTTTAGCCGTTCTGACTGGTGTGAGGTGGTATCTCATTGAGGTTTTGATTTGGATTTCCCTGATGCCGACCAATGTTGAGCACTTTTTCATGTGTCTGTTGGCCATTTGGATGTCTTCTTTGGAGAAATGTCTGTTCATGTCTTCTGCCCATTTCTTTATTGGATCGTTTGTTCTTTGGGTGTTGAGTTTGATAAGTTCTTTATAGATTTTGGATATTAGCCCTTTATCTGATATGTCATTTGCAAATATCTTCTCCCATTCTGTCGGTTGTCTTTTAGTTTTGTTGAGTGTTTCCTTTGCTGTGCAAAAGCTTTTTATCTGGATGAAGTCCCAATAGTTCATTTTTGCCCTTGCTTCCCTTGCTTTTGGTGATGTGTCTAGAAAGAAGTTGCTGCAGCTGAGGTTGAAGAGGTTGCTGCCTGTGTTCTCCTCTAGGATTTTGATGGACTCCTGTCTCACAGTTAGGTCTTTCATCCATTTTGAGTCTATTTTTGTTGTGGTGTGAGGAAATGGTCCAGTTTCATTCTTCTGCATGTGGCTGTCCAGTTTTCCCAACACCATTTGTTGAAGAGACTGTCTTTTTTCCATTGGACATTCTTTCCTGCTTTGTCAATGATTAGTTGACCATAGAGTTGAGGGTCCATTTCTGGGCTCTCTCTTCTGTTCCACTGATCTATGTGTCTGTTTTTGTCACAGTATCATACTGTCTTGATGATTACAGCTTTGTAATAGAGCTTGAAGTCCGGAATCACACACCAGTAATCTTTTAAGTAGAGAGTTAGAGGAACTTGTATAATGTTAGTTACTGCAGCAGGGAAATAGAAACCTTATAATGAAGCAACTAATACCAGTTGTAGACAATGCACAGTTGTCTACAACCAGTGCGTTGTAGACAATGTCCCAATGTTAGATAAGCATGACAAAAACTATGGCAAAAATGCCAATTAAATATCACCAAAACAAGGAAACTCCCACTCCCTGCAATATATGCCTCTATAAACCACACAGGGCTTGGCAAACCATGCGTAAGTTCACAATTCCCAGAGTGACTGAGTAGGAAGCTTATTGTTTAAAAATAAAATTGTGTTCCCCTGTTTCTATTGCTCTTCTGGAGGCATGAGGCAGGAAGCGTTGGTTAGATGCTGTCCTAGCCAGACTCCAAGATGGCCCCCAACGTCTCTGCCCCTGGGATTCACACCCTTAGGTAGATCTCCACTTTATACTAGCCTTGGCCTGTGTGACTGAAAGCGTGCAGCCGAAAAGATGGTAGGTCACCTCTAAGATTAGGTTGTAAAAGGTGACAGTTTCTGTCTGGTGCTCTCTACCACCTCACCCCAACTTCAGATCACTTGCCCTGGGGGAAGGAAGCAAGCTGCCATGCGGTGAGCAGTCCTACAGAGAGGCCCACCTGGTGAGGAACTGAGGGCTGCCAACAACCTCAGCAGTAGGCTTGGAAGCAGGTTCTCTGGCCACAGTCAAGCACAAAGATGACTGTGGCTCCCGCCAACAGCCTGACTGAACCTCGCAAGAGACTCTCAGTACCACTGTGTTAAGCCACTCCTGGATCCTGGACTCTCAGAAACAGTGTGAGATGATAAATGTTTGTTTTAAGCTGCTACATTTTGGAGTAATTTATTCTGCAGTGATAGATACCTAACACAAATGTCTTCCTTGTCTTTCACAGAGACAGCTCTTAGAAAACTGGAAGAAACTAGTTTTGCTGACATGAGAGACCACCAACATGGGAAAAAAAAATACATAGACCCAGGAGAGAAAATCAAGCAAGTGAATAATCCTTTAAGAAGGAACGGTACCTCGGGGTGCCTGGGTGGCTCAGATGGTTGGGTGTCTGCCTTTGGCTCGGGTCATGATCTCAGGGTCCTGGGATTGAGCCCCACGTTGGGCTCCCTGCTCGGTGGGGAGCCTGCTTCTCCCTCTGCCTCAGCCACTCTCCCCATGCTCCTGCTCTTTATCTCTCTCTCTCAAATAAATAAATAAAATCTTTAAAAAAAAGAAGGGATGGTACCTCATTAGGGAGTTCCTATAGTGTTTATCCCTTTATTAAAGAAGTATTAACATCCATATAATGTTGTTAAATCCATGACACTATGCTAGGTAGAGGGTATCTGTTGAGAAAGACGAGAGAGAAAACACTTGAGCACCTCCTTTCATCTGTCCTCAGGGGGTTGGGGACCCACTCAATAATTGTCTACTGAACTCCTACTTCTATAAAACTATTAAACGATGGATATTTGCTTTGCTGCGTCTTCTATATTACACATATCACCTTTATAACAAAAAGAAACAAAATAAAAATCAAGACATGTTTCTCTGCCCAGTAAACCATCACAGTGGCCAAACACAGACAACTGACAGAATGATGTCTGTGACAAACCAAACCTCTAACACCACAGTCCCCCTTATCTGCGGTTTGCTTTCTGAGGTTTCAGTGACTTAGGGTCAACTGTGGTCAGGAAGCAGACAATCCTCCTCCTGCCGTATACGGTAGCCCGACTCTACGGCACAGCGCCCATGTCATTCCCCTCACTTCGTCTCATCATGGAGGTATTTTATCTTCTCACATCTCACAAGAAGAAGAGTACAATCTAATAATCTGTGAGAAAGACCATATCCACATAACTTTTATTATAGCATGTTATTATACTTATTCTATTTTATTACTATTGTTATTAAGCTCTTACTGTGCCTAACTTATAAGT
The DNA here is from genome assembly GCF_002201575.2 of Neomonachus schauinslandi. Taxonomy (NCBI): domain Eukaryota; kingdom Metazoa; phylum Chordata; class Mammalia; order Carnivora; family Phocidae; genus Neomonachus; species Neomonachus schauinslandi. The sequence goes on from NC_058414.1 coordinate 56,792,857, forward strand.
TTATCATAGATGTATATACATAGGAAAGAACATAATACATTTAGGGTTCAGTACTATCCATGGTTTCAGGCATCCATTGGGAGTCTTGGGATGTATCCTCCACAGATGGGGTGGGGGGGGGTACTTCTGGATACATTACGTATCAGCAAATACATAACACCTACTATACTCCTACTCATGACTGCATTTTTAAAACTTTCAAATGATTTTTACTTCTTTGCAAAGTAGGGGCCATAGAGACAACACATGAGTTCGTGACTATTTTTGAGTTTGGGATTGGATTTGTGATTAGAATAGGGGTAGGACTGGGGCACCTAGGTGGCTCAGTCAGTTAAGCCTCGGCCTTCAGTTCAAGTCATGATCCCAGGGTCCTGGGGTCGAGTCCCGTATCGGCCTCCCTGCTCAGCGGGGAGCCTGATTCTCCCTCTCTGTCTGCTGCTCCCCCTGCTTGTGCTCTCTGACAAATAAATAAATTAAATCTTAAAAAAAAAAAAAGAATAGGGGTAGGATACCATAGTATGGCACCACCGAGGGTGGTGCAGAGAAGAATGCTCACAACCAAGCATGTCAGTGAAAAGACTTGCCAGGTAGGGATGGGGTTAGTGCTATTGGAATTTTGGAAAGTGGGATCGTTTCTTCGGATTAATTTAGTAAAATGTATTATGATCTAAAAATAATGTTATTGAACCCAGTAACATCACTTTGGAGAAACTGCACATAAGGAAATCATTCTCAAAAAGAAAAAGCTAGGGCGCCTGGGTGGCTCAGTCGGTTAAGCATCTGCCTTCAGCTCAGGTCATGACCTCAGGGTCCTAGGATCCTGCTTCGGGCTCCCTGCTCAGTGGGGAGCCTGCTTCTCCCTCTCCCTTTGCCTGCCACTCCCCCTGCTTGTGCCCTCTCTCTGACAAATAAATAAATAAAATCTTTTTTAAAAAATAAAAAAAAATGTATGGCGTATGTAATTTAAAAAAGGTGGTCAAAATCTTAGCCACGCAACTGTGCTGCATATTCTTTTCTTATTTTCTCTCCTTAAATTTAGAATCAGAAGTCAGTTTGATGCCCAGATGGCATGCGGACAGTTGAATTGAGCCCCAGGACACACCCCTGTCAGATGCACGGATGGAAGGTAGCCATGGGAATCTGGGGCCCAGAGTAATGAGCACCCAAACCCAAAGCTCATCTTAGTTCTGTCCCTACCTCTTCATGGCTTTGAACAAACCCCTTAACTGCCACCTCTAATATTTTTTGGAAACAGATTGAAAATAAATCATAAGTTAAGTAAAATTAAGTTCTGAGTCTTATTTCCTTTTATTTACTAAATGAGGAAAACAATGCCGGCCCTTCCTACCTTGCAGAAGGACAGAATCAAAGTGAGAAAAAAAAAAGAAGAAGAATCAAAGTGAAAGGAATAGGAAAATATTTCTGAATGTGTCATCATCATCATTTTAAAATGACAAATATGCACATTATGAAACAACATGGATAAGTGTTTCAAAATAAGTGGAAAAGAACACATCACATACTTGCATCAGGGTAGGACAAGAAGTGATATTTTTTACAGTACCTTACTGAGATATACTTTACATACGATAAAATGCATAAATCTTAATGACTTTTTACATATGGATATAACTATAGGACTATCATCCAGATCAGGAGAGAGAACATTACCTTCTTAAAGAGTTCATTCATGCCCATTTCCAGTCAATCCTCACTCCCACCCCAGAGGTAACCACCATACTGACCTTCAGACGATACCATTAAAAAAAAAAAAAGACGATACCATTTTAAGAATAATGTTAATGTTAGGGGCACTTAGGTGGCTCAATCGTTAAGTGTCTGCCTTCGGCTCAGGTCATGAGCCCGGGGTCCTGGGATCGAGCCCTGCATCGGGCTCCTTGCTCCATGGATACCTGTTCTCTCTCTCCCACGCCCCCTGCTTGTGTTCCCTCTCTCGCTGTGTCTCTCTCTATCAAATAAATAAATAAAATCTTTACCAAAAAAAAAAAAAAAAGAATAACGTTAATGTTCAAAGTCTTTTCAAAATCCATCCAAAAATATTTGACATAAAACCCGAGGTCCTGGGTGTCCCTGAGATCTGCCCTTTACCAACTATGGCCTATGAGGAAGGCACAAATGCTTTTTGTGCCTCGCATTTACCATCTGTTTAATGGGAATAATAACTTTCCCTCGGACTTTCATGGTTGTGGAGAAATTAAAAACCCCATCAAACGAGCACCTGTCGCAGTGCCTGCTCACGGGAGGCACTTCATGAACTACCGTTGCTTATGTATGTGTCCCGTAGTGATGAGTGTTCCGGGGGCTGCAAATTCTGGGTTCGGATCTCTGTTGTCTCACAACCCACCTGAGTGACCTTGGTCAACTTTTAATTTATCCCCTTGATTTCATTGTCTGTAAATTAAATACCTTATTGTTTTCAGAATATAGAATACTCAGAAAGACAGAAGAACCTGCCTGCAAAAGATTTTGAAAGCTAGATTTAGGGCATCACTCTGAACACTGGGAGGCCTTACCAGGTCACTGTTGTTAAACCCTTTTGGAAGTGGGCTCCAAGGGCCTCGGACACAGTGAACAAGTGACAAGTGACAGAAGTCAGATCGGAATTTAGTCTAGGGCTCTGAGTCACCTCCAGGTGTGACCTTCATCCCACCTGACATCTCTCCTCATAGCCATGTGACCGAATAAAGAACAATGAAAGCATAACACATTCTGTGGAAACCATTGTCACTCTTTTTTCCACTGACTTAATTTTTTAAAGAGAGGACTACTTTGTCTCAGAAACTACATAGTTGCATTATCTTGCCATCACATACTTTTAGACCAACTCAGGGTCAGCTATATCCATGACAACGGGTTCTAGAGCTGACTTGTGCCTTCACCGTGGGAACACAGGAAAACACAAGCATAAATGAGAGAAAGATCCCCAGGAAACTAGATTTATTTTTTTGTAAAGATTTTATTTATTTATTTGACAGAGAGAGACACAGAGGGAGGGGGAACACAAGCAGGGGGAGTGGGAGAGGGAGAAGTAGGTTTCCCGCTGAGCAGGGAGCCCAATGCAGGGCTCGATCCCAGGACCCTGGGACCATGACCTGAGCCGAAGGCAGACGCTTAACCGACTGAGCCACCCAAGCGCCCCCAGGAAACTAGATTTAATGCAAAGTAAAAAAGATCAGCTCGGCAAAGTCAACAGCTACGATTACAAACACTTTCACAGTCGGAGCAAAGTGGAACAGCATTTACAGTATGTTATTAAAGGCAAAGCAGGACAAGTCATGCTCAGAAGCATTCTTAACAGAACTATTTTTTTTTCAAGTCCAAAGGTAACTCTTATTCATGCTAGAAAAGAAATCAAAGAAATGCACACATTTTTAAAAATTCACTATGTAAATATTTTGATATATAGTCTTCAATCTTTTTCATGCGTTCTTTTTTAACACTTAGAATCAATCATATTAGATACAAACTCAGTTGTGCAAGAATTACAACTTTTTCAATTCTTCTATATAATTAAACTTACTATTTTTTTTCAAGCCCCTTCCATCTAGGAGTAGAAGTTAAATCTCACTCTCTCTGCCCAGGGCTGGGAGGGCGGGGGGAGGAAAGAGAAGGGTAGTGTCTGTCTACTCTGAGTTCATTCTTATCTATCTACACTGGCTTGTTTTTTGAATCTTAAAAGTATTTTTCTCTTCTGTTGAAAAAAGTATTTTTCTTGTCAGGTGGTATGTACATTTTCAAGAATTTTGAAACACAATGTCAAATTATCCATATAAAGATGATAGGAATTTATACTTCCATCATCCAAGTGAAATCCTATTTATTTGTAAATTCCACACACTATAGTTTTGTTCTTTCACCATAGAAATAAATCAAAAATTAATATACATTATTTAAAAAACCTTAGGCCATACCAAAGTCCAATCAGTAGAAAGTGAACACCCTGTTCTCAGGGCGCAGGGCTGGCTCTGCTGGTAGAGCATGCAACTCCTGATCTCGGGGTTGTGGGTTTGAGCCCCATGCTGGGTATAGAGATTACTTAAAAATAAAATCTTTTAAAAAAACAACAAGAACAACCTGTCCTCCCAACAATACTCTCCACTGTTTTGTCAATATCTTTCCAGGGTATTTTCAGATAGTAAGGTAGAGATAGGTAAATTATAGAAAAGAGAGATTAATGTATATATTTAATATAACCTCAAGATACACATATTTTTAAAAACAAAAAATAGGAGCATGTATACTTTTTTTTTAAAGATTTTATTTATTTATTTATTTGACACAGAGAGAGAGACAGCGAGAGAGGGAACACAAGCAGGGGGAGTGGGAGAGGGAGAAGCAGGCTTCGCGCCGAGCAGGGAGCCCGGTGCGGGGCTCGATCCCAGGACCCTGGGATCATGACCTGAGCCGAAGGCAGACGCTTAAAGACTGAGCTACCCAGGCACCCCATACTGTTTGATAACTTCTTTTTTTTACCTATTGCAAACAGTCATTCATTCAATAAACATTTATTGAACGTCTACCATGTGCCACACATTGTTTTATACAATAGATATTTTTCCACGTCAATAAATATAAATCTGTATAATCATTTTAATGGGTGCATAGTATTCTGTTGTGTAATACATCATAAAGAAGTAACCAATCCTCTGCCATTAGCATTTAAAGCTACATTCAATCCTTGTACAACCATCTTTGTGTACTTAGATTATTTTAAGTTAAATTCCCAGAAAGGGAGATGCTGAGGCAAAGGACATGCACATTAAAATGCTGATCCATATTCCCCGATTTATCCCCAGAAGAGATGGTTAATCTCACTAATAGTGTATGAGAATTCTTGTTTCTCAATATCAATACCCAAATGGGCACTTTTTTCCTTTTTAATTCTTACCAGCGCATCAAACAAAAACCTCAATTTGTTGTTATTTTATTTTGCTTTTAATTAGTACTTAATTCTATACGCAATTGAGAAAGCCAACGAAACTTTTGAGCAGAAAAGAATTTTCCTCATCAATGTGAGAGCTAGAGTTGAGGAAAGAGGCTGGAGTCAGGGAGACCAGGTGAGAAGTGCTGGGGTCTGAAGCAGGCTGTGAAGATGGGATTGCAGTGTGCAGGGCAGTCAAAATCCAATTAAGATCATCCGGATGAAATCTCAGGACATTGGCCTGATGTAGCTCTAACTAAGAAAGGTCAAACTTAATCACCTATATTGTGCTTTCAGACAGAATTAACAAAAAGGGGGTGACATGCATGATAAATCTGGGTGCATTGAATCAGTTCTAGGGAGGGGAGAGGGAACCTGGCCCTAATGCTCATGAGTGAATGAATGATCTGCCCCAGTGTACTTTCAGGTAGAGCTCAGGAGCTCATCTGAATCTACCATAACTGGATTTTCTTTCCTCTTCTTCTTCTTCTTTTTTTTTTTAATTCAGCAGAATAATTCTTTTTCCCCAGGAGGAAATCATGCTTGTGATATAACAACCACAACAACAACGACAATAAATTACTATGTTTATACAGTGAAAAGCAAGTGCCCTTAAGACTGCCAGAGTTATCTAATTGACCATAATAAAAATAAATTAATTTTAAAAAAAAGATTGCCAGAGTTAGAGACTGTTCTCCTTTCCTCACTGGGCCTAATAATACTAATAATAATAGCTCACTTTTTTTTAGTGGTTACTATGTTCCAGAAACTAGATTTCCTACATATATTTACTCACTCAAATCCCCTAGAACTCTCTGAATATGTTCTGTTTATCATCCTCATTTTCTAGACAACACTGTATCACGGAGAAGTTGCCCCAAGGTTGCATGATTTATGAGCAGTGGACCTGGAATTCAAACCCAGACAGCCTGACTTCCCAGCCTGTTTGCCTAATCTAATCATGCTGTTCTAAATTCTTTTCATGGTAGTAGGGTGGAATTTTCTAGACACAAAGAGATAAGGGTGGAAGGACTGTGCATTATTGTCTATCACAGGTGATGCTAAGCAGATTTCATCTCCCTGACTCCTGAGCCGGTGTACCCCCTCAGCAGTAGGGGTGGACCCAAGTGGTTTATTCACAGCTGCCCACTATTACCATTTCTTATATGTCCTTCCTGGGATGGATACATATATATACGGATAGTTTTTCTATATAACTTTTTTTTTTAAGATTTTATTTATTTATTTAACACAGAGAGAGAGAGAGAGACAGCGAGAAAGGGAACACAAGCAGGGGGAGTGGAGAGGGAGAAGCAGGCTTCCCACGGAGCAGGGAGCCTGATGTGGGGCTCGATCCCAGGACCCTGGGATCATGACCTGAGCTGATGGCAGACGCTTAAGGCCTGAGCCACCCGGGCGCTCCTCTGTATAACTTTTCTTTAGAGTTTTATTTATTTGAGAGAGAGAGAATTAGAGACAGAGAGCAAGCATGAGTGGGGGGCAGAGGGAGAAGGAGAAGCAGGCTCCCCGCTGAGCAGGGTGCCCAATGTGGAACTCGATCCCAGGATTGTGGTATCATGATCTGAGCCGAAGGCAGATGCTTAACTGACTGAGCCACCCAGGTGTCCCTGGTGTATAACTTTTAAACAAGTGGTTAAAAATTCACCTTGGAAGTCATTCTTTTTTGGTTTATAACTAACTCATTCTTTCTTATCAGCTGATATTCCATTTCTTTATTTAACCAGTCCCTTGGTAATGGACATTTAGATTGTTTCTAAACAATGCTACAATTAATATCCTTGGATATAAGTCCCTTGCACAAGTGAAAGCCACATTATATTCCTAGATGTGAAATTATTATATCAAAGGGTATGTGCATTTTTTTAAGATTTTATTTATTTATTTGACAGAGAGAGAGAGTGAGAGAGAGAGAGAGCACAAGCAGGGGGAGCGGGAGAGGGAGAAGCAGGCTCTCCTCTGAGCAGGGAGCCTGATGCGGGGCTCGATCCCGGGACCCTGGGATCATGACCTGAGCCAAAGGCAGACGCTTAACGACTGAGCCACCCAGGTGTCCCGGGTATGTGCATTTTAATGTTTAATAGATTTAAAGTTTAATTTACCTCCAAGGCATACCAATCTGTATTCCCACCAGACGTGTGCCCCCAATTCATGGATTAAATAAATACATCCTCAGTCTGATACCCCCTCACCCTCACAACCATACCTTGACTCCATTTTTCAAGGAAGCCTTTGGTCAGTAGTTCTGTCTTCTGGGAAGAAAAGGAACACAATGTACAGAGGACATGCCTATCGTCACTGGAAAGTTCTGTCCTCTCCATTCTCCATGAGAAATGACTGATTCCAGGGTTGGGGTAGAGAAACTAGAAATGCGTCTGGAACATCCTATTGTGCCAAAAAGCAATGAAGTGCTCAAAGAACTATTGGGGCATGTCAAAAGGGCATAAAGCCAGTATTAGGAGGTTCCCACTGTCAAATATGGAATAATTTGTGCTATAAAAATAATTTTGATTTATGTAAGCCATTGCATCAGACTATAACGTATTGAATAAAATAAAAATCCATGAGTCTATTGTGATACAAATAATTGAATAGATAAACAAATGGGAGAGAAAGTAAAGCTCCTCCTTTTAGTAGTATGCCAACAAACAAATGTGGAGGGAATGACAGAATTAGAAAATCCACCAACTGACAACCACCATAACAGTAATAAATGATTTAGACAAGAATCATCAATAAATCCTAAAATGTATGGACGAAAGTTGAATGGAGAACAAGATATTTATGTAGTCTAAAGTATCTCTTCATAAAAATAGTCATTGATTACTTATTAATTGATAGTACAAAATACTTACTAACTAACTTAACAGTGGGAAAACATGGAAGACATTAGCTTAATCAAATGATAAAAGTTAATGTCACTAGGATTGGAACAGATCGACATTATGTGCTTGCCGATATGTTACATTGAAAAAAACACAGCATCTGCTTGTGGTTTCTTTCTGCCAACAACGTATAGCTTGAATCTAATTATGAAGGATTATCAGGCAAACCCAAATTTCAGCACAACCTACAAAGTAACCGGACTGGTCTTTTCAAAAATGTCAAGGTCATGAAAGACAGACAAACTGTTCCAGATTGAAAAGAATAAAGAGACATAACAACTAGGTGTAATTCTGAACTTGGATTGGATCCTGGACCAGTAAAGGACATCATTGGGACTGCCAGTGAAATCTGAATGTAGTCTGTGGACAGATGAAAATACAGGATCTGTTCATTTATTTTGTTGGTTGTATATGATTATGCAGGAGAGTGTTTTTGTTTTTAGGTAATATATACTAAGGTATTAAGAGGTAATGGAACTTCACATCTACAACATATTTTCAAGTTGTTCAGAAAAGTATATATGTACTATAATGAGAATAACAAGGCAAATATGATAAAATGTTAACAACTAGGAAATCTGGGTAAAGAATATAAGGGAGTTCTTTGTAGTGTACTTACAACTTTTCTATAAGCTGAAATTATTTAAAAACAAAAAGTGAAGACAATGTTTAAAATGTAAAACAAATCACCATACCTACAAGAAAATTTTACTCAGCTTTCAAGGAACAGATAATTCAAATTTAATACAAGACTTCCAAGGAATACAAAAGGAAGAAACACTCCTCAATTCACTCTGTGAGGCTGGTGTCACCTTGGTAACAAAACTAGATCTGACAGATGGTACAAGAAGGAAAATTCACAGTCTCATGCCTGAAGATAGGTGCAAAATCCCAAACAAAATATTAGTAAAGTGAATCCAGCAAGGTATAGAAAAGATAATACACTGTAACTAAGTTCAGTTTATCCCTGGAATACTAGTTTCATCTAATATTAAGTTTTATTTATTTATTTTTAAAGATTTTATTTATTTATTTGACAGAGAGAGCGAGAGAGCACAAGCAGGGGGAGCAGCAGAGGGAGAGGGAGAAACAGGCTCCCCGCTGAGCAGGGAGCCCAATGCTGGGCTCGATCCTTGGATCATGACCTGAGCCGAAGGCAGATGCTTAACCGACTGAGCCACCCAGGCACCCCCTAATATTAAGTTTTATAAATGTAATTCATTACATTAATAGATTAAGAAAAAGAAAAATAATATATTCTCAATAATTGTAGAAAAAGCATTTGTGAAAAATGCTTGGCAAACTAGGAATGGAGAGAAATTTCTTTAACCAGATAAACAGTATCCACAAAAAAAGACGCTCTCTTATCACCTCTATTCTGCACTTACTAGGGGTTGTAGCCAGTGCAGTAAGACAAGGAAGGAAGGGAAGGAAGCGTGCAGAAGGGGAAGAGAGAGAGTAAGAATGGAGAGAAGACAGATAGACAGGCATTAGGAGTGAAAAGGTAGAAACAAAATTGGTTTTATTCATAGATGATACAAATGTTTGCTAGAAAACTCAAGATTCTTCAGACAAAGTATAATTAATGTTTAGTAAGATGGCTGGATATAAAGTCAATATACAAAAAATGAATTATATTTAGGTATTCTAGCCACAAAGAAAACTTAATTTCCAAAATGATGCCGTTAACCAGCAAAGTAGAGAGCCTAGTAGTAAGTTTAATAAGAGATGTACAAGGAATTAAAGAAGACCTAAATAAATGCAGAGATAAGCATGTTCCTGGATAGGAAGATGTTATCTTAAAAATGTGGCTTAAAAAGCGTAAACTTTGGGCCCAGAATGCCCTGGGCTCTGCCACCTAGTAGCAAGCAAGTAACTTAACTTCTCCCTATCTCCACTTCCTTCCCTGTAAAACAGAGGGAAAAAGAGCACTTACCTCAGGATTAAGAGGATTACCTGAAATAATGCATATGAGAGTACAGAGCCTGCTGCGCAGAAAACCACGTGGTGATGTTGACATTGGAAGCCGTGCCTCGTGGAGCAAAAAGAAGTCTGGTCCACTAACCAACAGGCAGCGACCGCCTCTCCATTTTTATGTGAGAGAGGGAAATACATTTCTATCTCATTTAAACTACTCTTGTTTGGGGTTTCCCGTCCCTTGTCGCTGAGCTTAATCCAAGCAGATACATTGGCGCAAGCCACAGCCAAGGCCCAGCCCTGCGGTAAGCCCTCACCCAACTTCTGCCAGGTGCTGGCTCTCGGGCCTCTCGGACAAGGGAGCCCACGTGATCCAGTTTGGGCCAATAGGTCGTAAGGCGAGTCTGCAGAGGGCTTGGCGGGACGGGGACAAGCCACCCTCCCCAGTCCCGGGCCAGGGCCGCGGGAAGAGAGAGCTTCAGGTGCTGTCCTCACTCACCCCTTCTCCTAGTTTGAGCTCCCCCAGAAGTCGACTCCAAAACAAGCCTTTGAGCATCAGAAGTTTGTTTGGGAGATGTTCCCAGGAAACATTGGTAGGGGAGTGGGGAAGTGACACTGGGAAAGGCAAGAAGCCAATAAAAGATGAATTATCAAAGCAAGTTCCCGTGTAGGTAACTGAGGCATAATCCCACTGGGAAGCAATGTAGAACATAACTTCAAAGTGAGCCCCCCTCCCCAAGCATAAAGAGCAGGATTTACTCAGCTGTTCCCATCAGCTTTGGCTTGATTGCTGTTCCCAGAGGTTCCAGTGGCCAGAGAGTGTGGATGGGATAGGTCACTAGCAAGTTTGAAGTTGGGCCCCCATCCATGAACATGGTACATGCCAAGGGGGTAAGGGTAGGGTACTGACAGCACTGGTTGCACCCAACTTGCTTGCCTGTTGAAATGGTTGGGGGAGGATGGGACACTGGGGGCTGCTGCAGCCAAGATGGAAAGGCAGAAAAAAAGAGCTGCCAACCCAGAACTCAGAACTCGACATCAAAGAGCCACTGAACCCAGAGAAAAAAGCCCCACCTCAGGACTCCTGCTTTTTGAGAAAAAAAGAAACTCCACTTTATTAAACCACTGATTATTGAGACAAATGCATGTTTATTAGCCATCCATCTTTCTCTTGAAGTTTGTTTCACTCAGGGGCATTTAGCTTCATCTCAGTGGGGTTAGAGTTTTGGAAACCAAAGCCGGGAGACTTAATGATATTTCTGATTTTTGTTTGACTGGGGAAAAGAGAGAGAGAAAAAAGGAAAACACTGGATGGAGAAGAGGTGGAGAGAGGGACAGGAAGAACACAAGTTAACAGCTTTAAAATGTCATCTTGCCACAGTGATTGGTTCTGGCTGGAGCTTAGAGCAGAGAGGCCAGCCCTGCATCTAGGTTAATTCCCCAGGCCCGGGTCTCACCCAGTTGGAGCCCTCTGGCCCTATTGCAGTTCCCTCTCCAGCACTCCCCACCCGCCACCCGCTTCCCAGGGGTGGGGGGAAGACCTGAGAACTGACCAGAACATCCCGAATTCAAAACAAGTCTGAAAAGACTGTTTCCCCAACTGTACCTGTTGGGTTTAAAGCGCTGTGGAGCAAACGGCCTAGATATTGCAGTGTAGGAAGAGAATGATACTTACTGGAAAGAAATTACACACAGGTGCTCATCTTTCTTCCTTACCCTACCTTGGCTCCTGGTGTTCCCCTGGTGGATTAACCCTATGTTTGCCTGGACTCCGGCCTTACTGAACTTCCTCGTTTAACAACCGTTACTTCCCCAACTGGTAGAAATGAGCCTCAGCCTCAACAGGTTCACTTGGTTCTTGTGGTTCTCTCCCACAACACTAGGTCCACGTGGCCATTGTGTTTAGCTGAGGTTGGCAGAGTTATAACTTCCCTCTGCCCTTCTAGATACTATCTGGAGTACATTGTTCTGTCTTGAACTTTTTTTTTTCCTTCTGTTTCTTGAAACTTATCACCTTTCCAGACTCTTAAAGGAAGGGGAGTGACAACGTGTCAGACTTTTAGCTGGATCTACTCATGTTACCCCGAGAAGGTGTTCTCCTCATTGCGAGCTCATCGACGCGGACACTTTCGGAGTGTCCCACGGGGACTGAAAGAAGGACATGCCTTTGAGATGCCATGCAATGGCCAGGAAAGTTTCCCCAGATGGAAAGTATGTGAGTCCTTCAAGAAGGACCATCAAAAGTTTGTTCTGATTGGTAGGGAAAAAATGGGGTTCCCCTGCAAGGGTGCTTGGCTCCCAGACCCACTTCCAGACTGCAGTCTAGGTAGTTTGTCCTGGTTACACACCATCCCTCTTTCTTTTTTTTTTATTATTTATTTGACAGAGAGACACAGCGAGAGAGGGAACACAAGGAGGGGGAGTGGGGGGAGGGAGAAGCAGGCTTCCCCGCCAAACAGGGAGCCCGATGCGGGGCTCGATCCCAGGACCCTGGGATCATGACCTGGGCCGAAGGCAGACGCTTAACGACTGAGCCACCCAGGCGCCCCACCATCCCTCTTTCTGAGCCTTGTCTGAAAGGACTGGGTAGCTGCATTTCATTTTCTGGGTGGCTCAGGGACCCAGGAGACGTTGGCTGACCCTTGGAAAATGACCTCTGGACTTCACCAAAGATACCCTTTTTCCCTGCAAGGTACAAAAGTAGCAGATCCTGGACTCTGAAACAAGGGATGGCTTGGTGGTAACTAGGATATACTTCATCTGATGACCCAAGGCTTCCATGGTGCCTTGGCACTATGTAACACTCCAAGACTTTTGCACAACCACACCTGAGGTAGCCCTAAGAATAACAAAGATTGAATTCCCCACAAGTCAAATGAAATGGGGAACCAGAGCCAGTTGGTTGATTTGAAGAAAGTCAAGATAGTTCTCACACACTTCAGTTTATAGAGTGACATTGACATGGGTTACTTGCAAACAAATTCAAGCTCAGAGAGGTTAAATAACAAGCCCAAGCCCACACAGCTAATAAGCAGCAGGACCTAAAAATTGAATATACTTTTCTTTCTACAACCCAGGCTCTTCCCACCTTAACTTGCTACCTCTCAGGCATGATGAGAATATTCTTCTTTTCTGAAATTACTGCCAAGCAATCTACGTATAGTTAACCAAGGCTGCCAATGTTGCTTTCTAAATATTTCTCAAAACTTTCTGTGTTCTCCATACTTACTGCCAACAAGCTAGGTCATTATCTCCTACCTAAACATTTGTAATCATTTCTTAACTAGTCTCCTTGCATTCACTCTTCTCCTTCCCACTCCTATCCCCATTCCAAATATAATCCAGAGTGATCTTCTCAAAATAGAAAGCTGATAGTATTTCTGTCCTATCTAAAACCCCTTACTGGCCTTATGATGTTTTAGGATTTGACCCCAAATCCCTAGCCTGGCTACGTATCTGTGCAGCTTTGCAGCTTCATCTCCTATTGTCATTCCCAGCCCTGTGCTTCAGCCATAGGGCCTTTGCGTATGCTATTCCAAACACTTGGAACAATCTCCTGAACTCTTTCCCTATCCTTCTAGATTTTGTGTCAAATTCCATTTTCTCAGTGAAAACTTCTGTGATTCCTCCAGGTCAGTTCTCTTGGTTTGTAACATTTAGTACTTTAACTTCACAGCACTTAGCACAGGTTATACTTAATTAGTTTTTGTGTTTATTAGATTAACATTCATCTCTCTTATTAGATTGTTAGCTCCATGAGAAAAGGGACAATATCTAGTGAACAAACTAGCTTGTGGATTGACACATAGTAGGGCCTCGATAACTACCTGTTGAATGAATGAATGAACTTTAAGAAGATAAGTAGGAACCAAAGCAGGGGCAAATGAGAGGGTTATGATCATCTATGGTTCTGGGTTTATTCTGATGGCCTTTCTTACAGAGGGGGAATTGTGGAAAACAGAGAAAGACATTTCAATATTGTTTTAAAAATAAGTAGGTAGGGAGGTGATGTTTGATAATCAGGATATTGATATATAGCCGAAGTATATTAATGTCTCCATAGGAAAAATACTGTAGGCAGCCTGTGACTGGCTTCATCTGGTCCACACTCATTCCCAGGAAACTGAATCACAGTGAGACTGAAGAAAGAGAAATATTCCAAATGAGCTACTGGAACAGTACAAACTGTGATTAACTTTGTCTCATTGCTGTCTCATACAATTAAATGCTCCTTGTATTGCTTTACAAAAGGAATGAACATTTCTATCGTTAATTTCATTTTCTCCCAACTGGAAACTGCAACAGGCTTGCTGGATAGTGAAGTGTTGTTGTTTTTTTTTAATTCCAGAAGATAAAATAAAATTCCAGGGTCAAGCTATAATTTCTTTAGGGCTTGACCAAGGTATACCTGAGGGAGAAAAGAAGAGACACTCTCCTTGAATGACTCATATGGATCATTGGCTGGATGCAAAAGATATGGGCTGTTTGTTCCCGTCTCATAAAATTTGTGGATTTTTTTTTTTTTGGCAAGGTACCCTTTGCTTTATGGAATAGATAATAGGGGGGAAATATATAGATCCTGCCTGTCTTCTCCACACAATTCTGTTATTTAGCTGGAGATATATTTCTATGGAAAAAAGCCTACCCTGATGTGTTAAAAATGTAGCCGGATTTGTTTTAATCAGGTGTGGTAAGACAGCAGACATGGACATGCCTGTCAGGAAAGAAGAAGTTTATACTCACAGATCCCTAGAAACAGGAGGCACACCATGACATGGAGGGCCACATGGGGAAGGACCAAGGATGGTCAGGAGGTGGAAGAGCGGGAGAGGGCAGCACATGGCCCAGAAACTTTATTGGAGCTCTCTTGGGAAGGATCCACCAAGGAAGGGTAGGTACACTGAGTCAGCTTAGGATCGGATGGTTTGAATAATTTGGGCAGACTCTGGGCTCTAGGGGTGGTCTCTAGTTGTCCAGTACCTGGCCCTGGGGTGGTTTAGGGCAAGAGGAATACGGCTTGGTATGGGAGAGGTTGATAAAGGAGATGGTTGAGTGTGTGGGCTCTGGCTTAGTTGGTTTATATATCAAAGGCAGGCTTGCAAGGGAGTCATTTGCTATCTCTAGGAATTAGCTACCCTGGGTGGGGGGGCAGTCTCTCCAGGATCAAGAATACAGAAAATAAGAAAATATAGTCAACGTACCTTAGGATCAGCCAACTGGGATTTTCTTGGGTTTCTTCAGTGTTTTCTTCAGCATGCTTCCTTTCTTTCTTTTCCTCCTTTGTCCCCTCGCCCTTTTATCCTAGCTACTATTTATTGAGGACCTACTGCCTGTGTGTCAGGCGCTATGTCTGGAACTACAGAGGTCTACTGCATACAGGCACAGTCAAGGCCCTCAGGAAGCTCACAGGCTGCTGGGGATGGTGGACATCAGCCTTGTGGTGGTGTTGGAACTTCAGGCATCTTTGCAGACTTGCTTTTAAAATGTTTTTCTCTCTCCTTTCTGGTGTCGTCATGTCTACCTCTAACATTTCCTGCCCTTCTGTCTTCTGGGCTACCGCTTACTCAAGAATTGCAGTTAATAAAAGGAAAAGGGGTCCGACTGAGTGTTAAGGGTCTCCTACCTGTGAGGTGTTGGGTTTTAGTAATGAGGCTTGTACATCCCTTATAGTAACCATGGAGCTTTGTTGCAGACAACTGTGCTGGCCAGAATCCTCTAGTTGAGAGGGGTGTTATTCTTCCTGATTCCATCTCATCTGGAAAATGTGTAACACTTTATTCTCGTAAGATGTCAAGCAAAGGAGTTATTACAGAGGCAAAGGAATATATAACAGGGAATACTGATATTTCCCCATCTTTGACATTCATGTACTTTGACCATTCGCTTGGCAAGGGTGTTAGAGGACTAAGTAAGATGGTGTACAAGAATGCTGGCCCCTGGGACACTGATTTATGGCAACTGTTTTCAGAACCAGTGCACTTTCTCAGCAACACCTGATCTCACCGTGGACCTCCTGGGGTTGCCTCAGGAGCCCTGATATTTTTGTTTTGGGGGAGTAAATTCTCTTAATCTTTGTGTGCCTCAAATTTGGACTTCATTCTTGAGTGACAGCTTAGCTGAATAAAAAAGTTGAGGTTGTCGGCTGTTTTCCCTAAGCATTTCCGGTACCTGTTGCTGCTGCTGAGAAGCCTACGGCCATTATAGATCATTCCTGCAATCTGCTTCTTCTCTCTGGAAGCTTCATAGATTTTCTTTTACCCTTGATGTTCTGCGGTATCACTTTTTATAAGTCTAAGTGTAGGTTTAGTTTTATCTTTCCTTCTTGTATTTTAAAGTACAATTTCTATCTGAAGAATCATGCCTTTTGTCAATGCTGGATAATTTCCAATTGCCATCACCTGAAACATTGCTTCTCTACCATTCAATCCGGTGACTTCTTCTGGAACAGCACTTGTGTTTTGGAGTCTTTTGACCTATTATCCACATCTCTTACCTGTCTCTGGGATGCATTCTGGGCAAATGCTGCAATTATGTTTCCAGTGTAGTAATTCTCTCTTCACCTGTGTCAGCCTAGAGTTTATCTCATATGTTGAGTTTTATTTATTTATTTATTTTTAAAGATTTTATTTATTTGACAGAGAGAGCGAGAGAGCACAAGCAGGGGGAGCAGCAGAGAGAGAGGGAGAAACAGGCTCCCTGCCGAGCAGGGGGCCCGATGTGGGGCTCGATCCCAGGACCCTGGGATCATGACCTGAGCTGAAGGCAGACGCTTAACAACTGAGCCACCCAGGTGCCCCATATGTTGAGTTTTAAACTTTACTGACTACGGTTTTCCTTCCTAAGAGTTTCAGTTGATACTTTTGTATATCTAATTGTTCTTGTTTCTCTTCTGCCTATTTTGGATTTATAATTTTTTCCCTTTAGTGGATATTGTTTCTTTATTTGTCTCTTTTAACATCCTAAGCACATACAATGCCTTTTCCAGAGAGCTTCATCAAATTCCCATGGCATGGAGGTAACATTACAGGACCACAAGAGTTTGGACAATGGGCATCTTGGTGGCAACCAGTGGAGACTGAAGACCTGAAGCTTCTTTAAATATTTAGCTCTGAGTAAGACCTCTGCTTCCTTTTTAGCCTGTCGTGGAGGCAGGTATTGGCTTGTGGGGAAGGGCAATATGCGACCTGATGCCTGAAATAGACTTTCCCACTGACCAGTAGAATTGAGTCCAATTTATTTTCATAAACAAAATACAGAAATGGGTCATTTCTTGAAGAAGCAAGTTAGCGGTTGCCACTTTATACTTAACTATATGTGCCTCCTTTAAGAAAACAAACATGAAAGTATAATTTACATACCTTTTATAACCTGTCTTTTTTCACTAGATATTATATCACGAACTTCCTTCCATCCTTATATAATTTTCTCTTACTTTTGTTAACTTCATCTTGGTCATTGTTCAGATGAATTGCTCCTCCATTTACTCCATTTTCTGATTGAGCCAATTGTCTTTGTTTCCGTAGTAAGCTTATGTGTGAGCACCCTAATTTTGTCCTCTGGAGGGAAGCTGGTGAGTGTGCTCCTTCAGGCCTGCCGGTCGCCATGGAGACAGACACCAGGTGCTCCTGGGGGAAGGTCTGTCGAGTAGTGATAATGCCAGCCAGGGTATGGAGAGGAAACCATGCTGGGGGGAAGCTCGCAGAAAACCATTCTGAAGCTGTCCAGTTGTCTGAATTCCTGAAATGCTCCTCCAGGCCTGCCTGTAGTGAGGAAGGGGCCTTCACCCGTGCACTGACGTAGCAGCAGGTGGATTTGGTTGCGGTCATCTGTCTCATGAGCTGGAGAGCAACATGGAGACCATCTGGGCTGGGTCGGGGCGGAAGCTCGCACGAGAAGAGACGAAGCTTCTCTTCAGTTTGCCTCTACCCCAGCAATGAATGGGGACTTCCTTGAAGGAGCCTCGTGGCAAGGGGACAGCAGCGTGTGAGTGTTGGAGCAGGAGAGGAGGAACTGGTGATTCCAGGCGGAGAGGAAGACTGGCAGGTGTGTAAGTGGCACATGAGGCCTGTTTGGGGGCTTCCAAAGACAAGGAGGGGTGGGGTCTGGGAAGACAGAAGCTGAAGCTCTGCTGTCAAGTAGGTGACAACTCAAAGCGTTATGATTTGGGCATTAACGTAGGTGTACCATTTTTTATACTTACAGATGGAGCTCATTTGGGGGTCTTCATCAGTGGTTATTTTAAATCCTAGTGCATCTGTAGCATATCTGTCCAAATTAATTACCTAAGCATTCGGTTGGGATGTTGAGACTGATTATGGCACACATACCCCAGAAAGGGTATGAAAAGGTCTATTACTAACCGGGGAGAGTAGGGTGTCTCCCACGCAGGTCTCAAAATGGTTTGAGAGGGCAGGGAAAAGAGACTGGCTTGAGGGTATTTTCATGATGTTTGGGGTAAGTCCAGGTAAGGAGTCCCGGTGTGTGTTTGAACTTCCTGCTGGTGCCAAAGCGGGGAGCACCACACTTTCCTATCAGCTTGCCAAGACGTGGGATGCAAGGGGAAGAGGAAGGAGTGAGACTTAAAAGTTATCAGAATATATTAGAAAAAAAAAAAGAGAATCAGTTCTTATTAGAGTATGTGACCTTGTTGACCTAATTATCTTGACGCAAACTTGTTGAAGCTGATGTTTTGACATAACATTCTTTCACACAGACAAAATAACCAACCATTAAATTTGAGCTTTCTTTTTAAAAAAGGAGTGGGTCCTATACACAAAATATGCTACCCTCTAACCCATCCCATCCCTGAGCCTTGCTCCATCCTACATTCTTTTCCTTTCGATCTGCTCCAGGATGCTGTTCTTGCTTCTGCCTTCAGTAATAATGATAGTGATGCCACCATGATCTGTGGTAGGTTATCATTTGTGTCTCCGGGTCAAGAGGGCAGGGTGGCTTGGTGGCATCCAGGAAGCTGCATACAGCGTATATTCAATGAGAAAAAAATGCCTCACTGTGCAGGGATTAATGCAACAGTCACGTCTAGTTGGGATTGCAGAACATTTGCTCACAAAAGCCATGTATTCCCCTTTGAGGATTCAACCAAATAAAATCATTCATTTTTGACTCCAGCATGCTTCACGGGGCTGTTTTAAAGCCAGGCTATGTTGGCCTAGGGAAAATTCTACTTGTGGTGAATGAAGACCTTCATGGAAGTCCTATTGCTCAAGTTCTTATTGTTGCAGTTCATGCTTATGTAAACGCTGAGCAGGGAGATTCTTGAAGCTCCATCTGTATCTTCCAGTGATGCTTAGCGGAACACTTGAGAGGCAGTGAAAAGAAAACTGCCAAACACTGAAGTAATGAAAACAGACTCTCATGAAGGAGAGGCTGGGACCACTGCAGGTCCAGCAAAACCAGAGACTCAACTTCAGCGGTGTTTCTGGGATGCGATGCGATACAAGGGGAAGACATCCCACACAGGGCGGCACTGTGTGGCATGTGGTCCTCCCTGCGGATCTAGTCCTAGAGAATTACCAAAGCGCTTCACTAGGAGCCAGCAGTCTCCCATTCCCAAGAGGGGATCCTAGGAAGAACCTTTATAGGGAGTATAAAGAGTTTACAGGAGGGAGATTATATGAAATAGTGTCGGCTGGGCAGGGCTAAGCCGCAAGATGTGTGAGGGGGGTCACATTAGACACCGCGTCTCCCTGTATTCGTCCATTCTGCATCTGCACCTGTGTGAACACTAGCCAGATCAAGAAATAGACGATTATGTCATGTCCCTTCCGGTCACTGCTATGACTAATAATGCTGCAGATGACTTTTGACTGATTTTTATATACTCATTTGTATTTGGCTTCTTTCATGGAACATTATGCTGTACGAGTCATCCACATCGTTGTGCATGGCAATAGGTGCATTCGCTGTCAGTATTGTATGAATACACTGCAATTTACCTTTTCTGATGTTGATGGTCATTTGGTTGTTGACAGTTTGGGGGTATTATGAATAGTGTTGCTCTGAGCATTCCTATTCATATTTAGTGAACATAGATGTGCATTTGTGTTGAGCATATAGCCAGGAGTGCATTTACTAGGCCATATGGTATGTATATGTTCAGTTTTACTACCTTATGCCGAAGGATTTTCCAAAATGGATCATGAGAATTGCAGTTGCTCTTCATCCTCAGCAAAATTTAGTATTTTTAGTCTTATTCTGGTTGGTAGTTTTGGTGTATATTTCTCTGAAAATTTATGAGGCTGAACACCTTGTTATATGTGTATATGTTAGTTGTGTATTTGAATATCATCTTCTGGGAAGTTCAAGACTTTGCCTATTTTCCTACTGGGCTGTCTGGTTTTTAAAAAATTGATTTTAAGGGGTTATTTATATATTCTGGATATAAGTTCTTTGCTAGATTTCACATATTCAACTATCTTCTATTCTGGTTAATTTTTCCAACTCTTTTAGTGGTGTCCTTTGATGAACAGAACTTCTTTTTTTGTTTTTTGGTTTGTTTTTTTTAGGAAAAAGATCTTTCCCTAAAACAGTCTTATTTCTCGAATCCAGACTTCTTTTAATGATGTGAAATTTATCTCAAATCGCAATAAAACTTGTAACTAGAGATTGGATTTTTGTTTTCCTCTTTTTCTCTCATCTTCATTCTGCTTTTTAAAAATTATTTTTATTTATTTAAATAAATAAATGAACAGAACTTCTTAATTTTAAATTTGTCCAATTTGTCAATTGTTCTTGATATTAGTGCTTTTTTATGTCCTGTTTTAGGTCCAACAAATAGTATCCTAAATGTTCATCTAGCTTAATCATCATCAAGCTTAATAGTTTTACCTTTGACATTTAGGTCTATGATGCATCTTGAAATAATATTTCTATATGGTGTGATGTTAATTTGATTATGCATTTTATGTATATTTTACATACATACAATGTAAATATATATATTTTTTCATAAATGTGCCCTAACATTCATAGGTCCCAGGCCAAGTGTATAATGGAGATATACATAGTGTATGTCTAAATACTTACAAGTTATAAGTCAAGCTGACAAACTGTTAAATGAAATACAATTCTTCTACTTTGACAGATCTACCTTTATAGTGTCAAAATTGAAAAATATGTTCATAGTCATGTTTTTATGTGATTGACGTTTGATAAAATATCCAAGATGACTAAATTTAATTATTATTGGGCATGTCTGGTGTTCTGTTGATGGAATGGTGATGTTTGTATGAGGGATGAAATAAACATTCACAATTCATAAATTATTACACATTTATCCCATAAAGTTATTTTTCTTTATTTTGGCTAAATCATTAATTTTATTGCTATAATGAAGATTTTTCACATAATTTGCCTTCTCTTGACAGTAACGATCTAAAGAATGAAAAATAAGATGGAACTATCGTCAAAAAAATAAAGAAAAAAGAAAAAAAGAAAAACAAAACAAAACAAAAAAACAAAAACCAACCAAACAAACGAAAATGTAATTATAGTCACAATGACCAAAATTTGAATAGAAAGTTTCAGGTGTTTTCCAAAGGTTCTTTTTCCTTCCAAAACATTCACTATCCCCTGTTAAAATTAAAAAGCAAAAATAGACCCTGAGAAGCTGGTGGAATCAGTGGCAGGAGTGGCCAGAGGTGCCCACCACAGGTTGCAAAGCTGAGCTCCCTGTAGATGGGCAGACGGGTCCCGGCTGCAGAGATGCACGTTGACTGCCTTATGCCCTGCCTGTCGTACATCAAAGACACTTCTGCCTGGGAGACTCCATGGTTTCTCCTGGAAATGGGCCCAAGCAGACTCTCCTGGGCCACACATGGACTGCTGGCGGACAGGGAGACCTGAGATAGGAAGAAAAGGAACCAGCCTAGAGAGGCTAAGTAACTTGAGACTGACATGTCAGAGAGGGCAGCCAAGTCATCAGCCAAATACAACCAAGTGAATGGCCCCAGGCAACACACATGGAGAAAGGGCCACCTAGCTATGTCCTACGTGAATTCCTGACCCACAGAACCATGGGCAAAAAAATCCCCAAAAAACAAAAAAAACCACCCCAAAGCAAAAAACACACATGAGAAACCAAAAAAGCAAAAATAAAGTATACTTACTAAACATAAAATTTGTTAATTAAATTATTTAAATACAATGATACTTTTTGATTTTTTAAGAAAAATAATGAAATATTATTTAATATTTTCATACAAACAAAATTCTTCATAATTTTAATGCTCAATGCCAATTTAATTGCTACTCTAAATAATCAATATCACATTTTACCCTTGTTTATCTAAACCCACATAGCAATTCGAATTGCTTAATATTGCAAAAACACTCTAAGCTGCCATGAGCAGTTGCTGCAAATACTGCACCAATTCCTGGTGTCTCCAAAACATGGTTTGAAATATAAAGAGAAGCAAGAAAATGGATACCTGGTGCTACTGAGAAATGATAACTTGTTATGCAAGATTTATTACATTCCTATCACCTAAAAGGAAGGATTTGAGAGGTAATTAATTTGTCTGGTCTGATACCCAAAGTTGCCGCTTGCTCAAATCCTCCCTGTACTTGGAAGCATTAAGTCTCTCTCTCTCTTTTTTTTTTAAGATTTTATTTATTTATTTGAGAGAGAGAAAAAGAGAGAGAGAGTGTGTGTGTGTGTGTGTGTGTGTGTGTGACACAAGCGAGGGGTAGGGTCAGAGGGAAAGGGAGAAGCAGACTCCCCTCTGAGCAGGTAGCCCAACGTGGGGGCTCTATCCCAGGACCCCAAGATCACGACCTGAGCCGAAGGCAGACGCTTAACTGACTGGGCCACCCAGGCGCCCTGGAAGCAGTAAGTCTCTGATGTTGGCAATGACATAAACCACAGACCTCACCACATTGCCACTTAGCTGCCTTCACACACTGAAATGTGTTACATGCTAAATTTTAACACATTGAACACTACCTCATGTTTATCCATGTGGCCAGGTTAACTGTTCACTTATTTTGTATAGAACTCAGAATGAAACTTGATCTCCTCTCACTGCAAAAAAGTTCAGTTGTTACACATAAAGGGCATGTCCTCTAGGGCCACAGAGCAGGATTGTGTGGTTGTACCCTTGAACAACCCTGGGGGGGGCACTCTTCACGGGGTAGTAAGTTTTCATATATTTTAAATGATAGTTTTGCAGCAGATGGCCATAAAGTGTCCTGATGAAAGAGAGCTTTTAACAAATTCTCACAAAGGGCTTACTGCGGTGTTGGGTCATTCTTTTCCCCAGAAGAAACCTCTATAAATGTTTAAAGTTCTCCTAGACCATCTATTCACACACACACACACACACCAACAGAACAAGTTTTATAAGCTTAAAACTTTTATATAAATAGTAGCATACTATATTATTTTCCACTTTTCCTTTTTCACTTAATATGTCTTAAAGATCTTTTGATGTCAATGCATACAGACATTGCTATGCATGTACCATAGAATTTCTAAACATTCCCTTATCGGGAGATGTTGAATTTGCTTCCAGTTTTTTGCTCTTACCAACAATGCTGCAATGCCCATCCTTGCACATACATATTCTCAATCACATGAGTAAGGATTTCTGTAGGAGAGAGGCTGAGAAGTGGTATTGCTGGCCTACGGGGTATGCGTGACTTGATAGGACACTAACAAATTGCTCTCCGGAATTGTTTTTCCAATTTACACGCTCATGAATGGAGCATGACAATATCTATGGTCAACATGTAATACTCGCAATTACGATTTTTTTTTTTTTAAACTCAGCTAACTGTTGAAAAATGGATTCTCCTTTTATGGTTTATTAGCTACTGGAACTTCTTTTGTCTGTTCATGTCTTTAGTGCTTGCCTCTTCGTTTGCATATTTTTGAACGTGCTCTTTAATATTTGAAAGGTTCAGAAGGATATAGAGGGAAAAGAAATCTTCCTCTCACCTTTGCCCCAACTCCCTATTTGTCCTCACCGAAGTGTAGCCTTTCAGAGAGATTTCATACATATGCATAGACTGGTTATCTTTAAAAATGTAGGCGTGTGTATGTCCATTCACAGAAAATTGTATACATGAGTGTAAGCATATCCTCTTCTGCAAGATTTATCACAATGAGATTTAGTTATTAGGCAACCATTTATTTAAGAAAGTTGAGGTGTGCATTAGAAGCAACAATATCTAAGTAATGCTTATGAAGCTCCTTTTTACTCTGCTGCAGTATCAGGCTAAGTCATTTATATATATTATCCCTTAATTCCAACCCTTGCGGAGATACTATTTTATAGATAAGAAAATTGAGACTTGGAGTGATTTGCCAGGTCACACGGCTACTAAGTAAAAGCTCTGGGATTAGAGCAGAGTTTTTGGCTCTGGAACCATAACCAGTGCACTCTACTACCTCCACATGGCTGTTGGCTGTAATGCACTCACAATCTAGAACGAGTACCATGTGAATAAAATAAAGGCTACAGCATTTGCAGAGCTCCTCCATTCAAGAGGGCGGCTTCTCCGTTGTTCTCTTGCTCTTTGGTTGACTGTTGGTGCTAATTAGACAATACTGCAATTTGTATCAAAGGCTTAGAAATGAGATGTCTTAGGACTGGATTTATGTTCAAGATATGCTCAGTAATGCTAAGTTTTGTTGCTTGTTTTTGGTCAGTTCTAACCAACCATTTATTATTTTAGTTTGTAAAAATCTACTAGTGAAACCAATGCTTTTAAAATGGAATTCTTGGGGCGCGTGGGTGGCTCAATTGGTTAAGCATCTGCCTTCAGCTCAGGTCATGGTCCTGGGGTTCTGGGATCAAGCCCCGCATCGGACTCTCTGCTCAGTGGGGATTCTGCTTCTCCCTCTGCCCCTCCCTGCTGCTCATGCTAGCTCTTTCGCTTGCTCTCTCTCTCTCAAGTAAATAAACAAAATCTTTAAAAAATGAATAAAATATAAAATAAAGTTCTTAATAATGCAAAGCTTTCTTTGGTTCTTTCTTTCTTTTTTAGGGAACGGAGCTGTTAGCCATTTTGATAGAGCAGAATGACAGAACATCACTGTAGCATACATCCATGGGTGGGTCTTGTGGAATACCAGGCAAGGTACCCACCTCTCTGCTTGGTGTGTGCTCTGTTGGTTGTTGTGAAATAATACAAAAAATTATATATACATATATATAATTATAATATATATCTGCCCTAGGTTCCTGGCGTAGGGCTCCTAAGATCCTTGTAATTTCCTAAGTGATAAGAACATTGGGAGATCTTTTGTTCCAATATTTGGTTTGACCTTGATTCATGACACAGAGCTCCTAAATCCCTTGGAATTTCCAAGATCCTTTGCATGCCCTTTGTTCTAATGAGGCAACTCTGGGTGGGATCCTGGATAGCTTCAAGATGGAGGCTGGTCACCAGAAAGACCCAACCATTGTTAGAAGCTCGGAACTTTCCACCCCACTTCCTATCCTTTAGGAAGGGGAGAAGGACCAGTGTGACAAGAGATCCTACCACATATCAGAGCCTGGGAGAAGATCAAAATTCAAAATCTAAAATATAGTTTCTAGTGAAGATATACCACTTCCACACCATCGTTAAGTCAAAAAATTCTAAATCGAACCATCTTAAGTCAGGAATTGTCTGTACCGGTGACAGCTTGGAACTTGAATTGGCGTCCAAGTGCAGTCCTTATGGGACTGAGCACTTAACCTATGGGATCTGACACTAACTCCAGGGGGACAGTGTCAGAACGGAAGTGACTCATAGGACAGCCATCTGGTGTTGCTTGGAAAACCAGCATATCGTGTGGCAATAATTCCCATTATATGTATGTTAGCACCTATTGTAAATATTAGTCTTCTGACCTGTATTTTCTTTTTTTCTTAAAGTTTATCTATTTATTTATTTTTAGTAATCTCTACACCCAATGTGGGGCTCAAACTCACAACCCAGAGATCAAGAGTGGCATGCTCTTCTGACCGAGCCAGCCAGGCGCCCCCTGACCTGAATTTTCTATTTGCAATAAAACACAAAGATGTGTTATACTTAGTGCTTCATCTTTGAAACAAAAATTTCAACTACTCCTCGTTCAAACTTCTGAATAGATTGAAGAAAAAAATTGTTTAACTGTGACTATTTACAAATACCTCTCTAAGTAGATTAGGATTCTTTTCAATATTGAGCAATCAAATACAGAAATAAATCAGATGTTGATCCTGATAGGAGATTCCAATAATCATTCACAAATCCCTGATTTCAAATGTTGGTGTTCAACAAAGCAGCTTCCGGTGGTCTTGGATTTCTTTCTTTCTTTTTTTTTTTTTTTAAAGATTTTATTTATTTGACAGAGAGAGAGAGAACAAGCAGTGGGGAGCAGCCGAGGGAAGGGAGAAGCAGGCTCTCCCTGAGCCTGATGCGGGGCTCGATCCCAGGATCACGACCTGAGCCGGAGGCAGACGCTTAACTGACTGAGCCACCCAGGTGCCCCCTCTTTTCCCCTTTAGACATGTTACAGATTCAGCTCAAGCCTCTTCACACCCCTCCCTAATCCCATGTCTCTCTCCCCATCATTAGAGACAACCACTACCCTGAATTTTTTAAAAAGATTTTTATTTATTTATTTGTCAGACAGCACAAGCAGGGGGAGCGGCAGGCAGAGGGAGAGGGAGAAGCAGGCTCCCCGCTGATCAGGGAGCCTGATGTGGGGCTCGATCCTAGGACCCCAGGATCATGACCTGAGCCGAAGGCAGACGCTTAACCAACTGAGCCACGCAGGCACCCCTTGGATTTCTTTATGATATACAAATGTTACAAAATCAAAGTTTTCAAATAAAGGTATAGTAATGCAATACTGTTTATGTAGGTTTTATAAAGGGGGTTCATTTTTAGCCCTTGCTAAAAACATTTGAAGACCACTATCTTGGACCACAGTAAAGAGGTTATTGTAGGATTCTGAGAGAGTGGAGAGCTGGATAGGAGAATAGAAAGCTGAAGGTGAGGAAACACCAACATCTGACCACAGTGAAATGCATGGGACTTGGATCTGTGTGGATTCGGGAAGGGAACAGGTCAAAGGCAGTGCCTAAGTTGGTAGGATTGTGGCTTTTAACTGAGAGAAAGGTAGTCCGCTAACAAAAATAAGGAAGATGGAGTGGTAGATAGATGGATGAGAAGCCTAAATCCCTTTATCTTACAAGTAGGTAATCAGGCTCAAAAGTTTTCTCTAGTCATTGTTTGGCAGGGGTGCATAAGAGAGGTATTTTGAAAAAAACATGTTAGAGTAATGGTCAGGAGTGGTTATTTTTATTCATGTTAAACTGTCCTCATACTATTCAAAAAAGATTATGATTGTAAGATCAGAAGTCAAAATTCAAATTATTTGCAGTTTGTTTAATTTTTTGGCTCATATACCTTATTGATGAGTGAGAAAAGCCATCTTCTGTACATTATATCTACCATGACAATGTTTCTCAAGAAGGCAGGACCATTTATGTAAATTTAAAGATAATGGGTTTTTAACGTGGGCGCCTGGGTGGCTCAGTCAGTTATGCATCTGCTTTCAGTTGAGGTCATGATCCCGGGGTCCTGGGATTGAACCCCGAGTTGGGCTCTCTGCCCAGTGGGGAGTCTGCTTCTCCCTCTGTGCTCTCTCTCTCTCAAATAAATAAAATCTTTTTAAAAAGAAGAGTTTTTAATGTAATGTTCTGTCAGCTAGTTATAATTTCTGAACACTGGGTCCAGGCCACTTCCATTTTTACTGTTTGTGGATTTTGCAATCTTCCCAGGGGATGTAGGAAGAACTCACTATTCTTTTGAGCTAGGATACTGGAGGTGCCTTTCCATAATGTCTACTAAGAGTAGGTTGGAGATGGAAGAGATTAGAAAAGAGGATCAAATTATAATAACAGTTATAATAAAATAATAATAATAAATATATGTATTGAACACTTATTATATACCCAGCACAGTTCCAAGAACTTTACCTGGATTATTAAACAATTTTTTTTGAAGTATTTTAACTTTTTTTCTAATCTCTACGCTCAACAAGGGGCTCAAACTCATGACCCCAAGACCAAGAGTTACATGCTCTACTAACTGAGCCAGTGAGGCGCCCCATACCTAGATTATTTCACTTAACTGCCACAACAACCCTATGTGGCTGGTGCTATTCTTACCATCCTTTTTCTTTTCTTAAAGATTTTATTTATTTATTTCAGACAGACAGAGACAGCGAGAGAGGGAACACAAGCAGGGGGAGTGGGAGAGGGAGAAGCAGGCTTCCTACGGAGTAGGGAGCCCAATGCGGGGCTCGATCCCAGGACCCTGGGATCATGACCTGAGCCCAAGGCAGACGCTTAACGACTAAGCCACCCAGGCGCCCCTCTTACTATCCTTTTTCATATGGGAAAATGAGGCCCAAAAGTTTAACTTATTTTCCCCAAATCATATAATGAAAGGTGGTAAAGCTAGTGTTTGAACTCAGTTAACTGGATACCAGCAGCCACTGTCAGGCAGGATTTGGCAGTTAAAAGAATCTCTTCTTAAAAGCAATTTTATGGTGATTTTCTCAGCTGGCTAGGATTTCTTAAGCACCAGAAAGTCCTAGTTTTTTACCTGCCCACCGATGGTATAGCAAAGTCAGAACCTAAAAAGGTGGTGGTCACTTAGCTCCATTCTCTGGATTCGAGGCTGCACATTACAATCCTCAAGCCTATAACACTATCCAGCTGCGACACCCATGGAGTGGATTAAAAGACTCCATTATTGCTTCATTCTATTCTGAATTCTTTTCATATTCTTCCTCTCTGTTAGGGTCATAATTCTAACAGATATTTAAATGACCTCCTATAGACTCTCCAAAGGTTTTTTGCTACTCTGTCTACAATTGTAAGGTTGTACTTTGACAATAATACATTCAGAAAGATTTTAATTTTCCAGAATCTCTTGGGATCTTAGACATAACGCTGCATTTTGTTTTCCAGTCAATGTTTTTCTTTGTGGAGCGAAGGAACAAGAATTTGAAAAATACACTTTAATTTGTTTTTCAAAAGCGATCATGTTTACAGTCACTTGTGTAATATGACTTGGGTGAGATTTTAGAAATTAAATAGCAATGTTAGACAACAGGCCCCAAATGGAGTCAGTTATGCTAAGCTCCACATCACCAAACTGAGACTTCCTTAGGTTTTTTTTTTAAAGATTTTATTTATTTTTTTGACAGAGAGAGACATAGCGAGAGAGGGAACACAAGCAGGGGGAGTGGGAGAGGAGAAGCAGGCTTCCCGCGGAGCAGGGAGCCCGATGCGGGGCTCGATCCCAGGACCCTGGGATCATGACCTGAGCCGAAGGCAGACGCTTAATGACTGAGTCACCCAGGCGCCCAAGAGACTTCCTTAGTTTTAATGTCTCCCAGAAATGGAATCTTAAACCAGTCAATCAGGAATAACCTGGTTAGCACTGGCTAGGGAATCTGCCTGATAGGCCCCTGCTAAACCCTAAAGGACAATAACCTGACTGCAACCAACCCGCCTTTTGTTCCTATATCTTGTCCTGCTCCCTTCTGCCTATAAACTCTCCCGTATTGTACAGCTCCTCAGAGCTTTCTATCGGCTAGTTGGGATGCCGCCAGATTCGCGAATCGGTGAATAAAGCCAGTAAGATCTTTAAATTTACTCTGTTAAATTTTTTTTTTTTTTTTTTTTTTTTTTACACCAGAGCTTCAAGATCCAGAGCTGCAAGTTCAGGACCCGAGACGTTACGACACTACTTTGCAGATTTAGAAGTTTTGTTAGGCCAAGTCAGTAGGTGTGGAGGGTAGATAGGCACATTTTCAGATGGGCCTGGAATGGCACTGAATGATAATCTGCAGCCGGCTGTCTAATGGGAAAATTCGTGCTTGAAAAATGAAGTATAAGGCTATGTTATTATTCTGGCCTGTAGGCATCCAGGAGCTCTTTCAGTGATTTTTGGGGTTTTTCCTGCAAACAGGTGGGTCACACTCAGGCCAACGTGCCATTTGGGAAATGGTTTCCTGATTCAGGCCCCTTGGCAGATCTCATTTCTTTTCCCTAGAAGTTTTATTACGAAAAAATTCAAATATACAGCAAAGTTGAAAGACCTTTACAGTAAACACCCCATATGTCCACCACCTAGATTCTACCTTTAACATTCAACCTTCCTTGTGGGACACAGTATCTATCCATCTCTCTCCCCATTCATCAATCCTCCCCCTCACTAAGGGGGCGGGAATAGCAAACTGCAGGTGGCTTTCAAGTGGTGACTCCAGAGGATGCCCTTTGCATACCTTCAGTTTTAGTGCCCCGGCAAGCGCCGGTATTCCCTCCGGGATTTGGCGGACGCGGAAGGCGGACTCGGGGCTCCGCGACGCCCCCCGGCGGCTGCACCGCCCGCCACAGCCCAGCAGGCCGAGGGTGCGCCTCATCTTCCTGGGGCGGGAGGGCGGGGCTCGCGGGCGGCGCGGGGCCGTACCTGGACTGGGCGGTGCGGCGGCGGCCCGGGCGGCCCCACGAAGTCTGCGGGCGCTGAGCGCGGGCGCGGGGCCGCTACGTGCGCGGGGCGCGCGGGGCTGCGCTCGGGTGCGCTCCTGGGCGCTCGCCGCCGCCGCCGCGGTGCCTTTGAGTCAGCAAACTCCGCCGCCTGCCAGCCCGCCGGCTTGGCCCTACCCGGAGGAGCCGTCCGTAAGTGACAGGAGCCCCGCGGGGGAGGCCTGGCCGCGTGCCGCCCGGGTGGGGGCCGCGGCCGAGGGCCGCGCTTTTCTTTCCAGAGGGCCTGCTGCCCCCAGGTGCCGCTGCCTGCGGGCTGGGAAGAGCTTGGGTCTCCCGGGATTGGAGCCGGGGAGCTGCCACCTTCCCAGCCGGGATGTGCAGGGGAGGAAGAAATGGTCGGCCCGTTTGCCAGGGGAGGGCATGGGGAGTATTACGTCCCGATCCAGGGGTTCATGGCTAAAAAGACACCCCGGGGAGAGGGTGGGGCGGAGGTGGAACCCTGGATGCCGGAAAAAGTGCTGGGGCACCTTACACCAGGCCGGCGTTGGGTGGGTATATATATATATATATATATATTTAAACCCATGAAAGGGGTAGCTTTGAGTTTAGAAACTGGGAAGGGTAGGCAGGGGTTTTCGTGGGATTGCGGGATCGAGGGAAGAGGCCCGAGAGAAAATCCACGTTGACTGATGATGATGATGATGACCAGGTTTGGTGCCTCGGGAAAGCAACAGCCTGTTTTTCAGTTCCGATGCATCATACTTAGGTGAGATTGCACGGGTTATTGAGGGGAATGGTCACGGGGACGCAGGCAGCTGTCCTGCTTGAGGAGAAGGGCGTCTTTTTCTGCAAGACACGTTTACTTGTAAGAGTGATGGAATTAGAAATTTAGAGCAGGAACGAGGCTTTCACGTGATCTCCTTCAAACCTTTCGTTTTAAGGACGGGGAAACTAAGGCGCGGGGAGGGGAGCCCTTCAGCCAGATGGAAGCAGAAACAGGCCTAGATTCCAGGGGGCTTCTGACTCCCACCCTCGGGGCGGGGGCGGGCTTGGAATGGCGACCTCGCGGTCCTCCCCCGGGGCTGAGCGCCGCCGCGGGGTGAGGTGGACGCGGGAGAGAGCCAGCGAGAACCGACCTCAGCCCCAGAAGGGGGGTACCAGGTACGTGAGGGGAGGGCTCCTGCCGCTTCGGGCCGTGGCTTCCAGGGGTGGCTATCCCTCAGGCCTCTTTTGTTCTAAGCAATGGTAGATTGAAGGTCGACCCCTGGGGATGTTTTGGATAGAGGTACACAAATAAAACACATTTAGAAGTCAGTATATGAAGATGTGAAGCAACGTGATTAGCACCGACTTCTGTTTAACTGATCATCCTGTTTCTTCCGGTGGCCCGTTTCGCAAGTTCTCAGTGCCCACGGTACCGTTTCAATGGGGAGGAAATTGGTGTCGAAAAAGTGGGGACCTGCCCGGGGGACGCTGCTCCTCACCAAGGGGTCTCTTGATTGGCACTCCACTTCTCTCCCCGCCACTCTCGGTTGTGCTGGGAACTTCCTCTTCTTTTACTTAGGGGAAGGCCCCCTGCAGCTTGAGATCCCAAAAAATAGATATAAACTGTCATTCTTTTCTAAATAAAAATGCGTTAATTAAAGACTCTCGTTTGTGTTCTAGACCGCAGTTTTTTACGTGGCTTCGGAGCACTCTTGATATCTTTTTTCAGCCTTAGGATGTCTACTTTCATTTTAAAGGGTTCACTTTGTTAGTTAAGCTATTATGGGAAATGGCTTCTTTTTTCCTCTTTCGGTGTCTTTGCTGTGGTTTAGCAACCGCTTGTGAAAGGCTTAGAACTGGTAGAGATAGGGTTCCAGCCTCTGTAGTCTTTCGTTTCTAAGAGTGGCAAAGAGGGGCTTTTTGCCAAAGTCTGGGTTGACCCCCATGGAGAATACGCCAAATTTTAGACTGTTATCACCCCCCTCTTTCTTTCTCTTGGTAAGGTAGTAGGTATGAGTCAGCATTTCTGCTGTCTTAGCCCTGTTCAAGTAAGAGATAGTTGTACAGGGTAATGGTTACAGATTCTGGTTTCAGACTCATCAGAGTTGAAGTCTTGACACAATCATTTGCTAGCTGAGGTACTATTGGCAGGGCACGATAACTTATCCTTTATTCGGAAATTAAAAAAAAAAAGGTAGTGATAATCCCTCCCCCCAGAATTGTTAATAGCAACAGCTGACATTTATTGAGCTCTTACTATGTGCTAGGCATTGTGAGAGAGTTTTTATGTGACAGTCTCATTAATCCCCACCACAAACTGATGAAGCAGATCCTGTTTACATCTGGGGAAACTAAGGCATCAAGGTATTGAAGACTTCCCTAAACTTCACAGCTACAATTTTAACCACTCAGTAAATGTGTTCCACCTTTCTAGAGTAGCTGATAATCATTTAGGGCTTACTGTAGGCCAGGCCCTGTTTCAAATACCCTATGTATATTATTATTATTTTTTTTTAAAGATTTTATTTATTTATTTGAGAGAGAGAGAATGAGAGAGAACACATGAGAGGGGGGAGGGTCAGAGGGAGAAGCAGACTCCCCGCCGAGCAGGGAGCCCGATGTGGGACTCGATCCAGGGACTCCAGGATCATGACCTGAGCCGAAGGCAGTCGCTTAACCAACTGAGCCACCCAGGCGCCCTATACCACATCTTCTTTATCCATTTATCTGTCGATGGACATCTTGGCTCTCTCCATAGTTTGGCTATTGTGGACAATGCTGCTATAAACATCGGGGTGCATGTACCCCTTCGGATCACTACATTTGTATCTTTGGGGTAAATACCCAGTAGTGCAATTGCTGGGTCATTGGGCAGCTCTATTTTCAGCTTTTTGAGGAAACTCTATACTGTTTTCCTTTTTTTTTTTTTTTTTTAAGAGTAGTTTTAGGTTCACAGCAGACGTGGGGGAGAGCGCAGAGAGATGCTATATACCGCCAGCCTTCCCTCCCCCATCATCCCCCAAAGTACACACTTT
This sequence comes from Neomonachus schauinslandi, assembly GCF_002201575.2. NCBI lineage: Eukaryota > Metazoa > Chordata > Mammalia > Carnivora > Phocidae > Neomonachus > Neomonachus schauinslandi. The sequence continues at coordinate 56,826,140 of NC_058414.1, forward strand.
ACATCAAGGTTCACTCACCGCGCTGTACACCCTATGGGTTTTGACAAAGGTCTGACATGTGTCCACCATTCTAGTGGCCTACAGAATAGTTTCACTGCCCCCAACACCCTCTGTGTCCTGCTTCTTGTTACTTTCAAGTACTTTTCCATCCCCCCCTGCTGCTCACCTTGGGTCCATGATCTCTCCTGCAGGCTAGAGCATCCTAGCAACCCCCTGGTGAAGCCCCCAGCCTATAATTTCTCTCCCTGTCAATCCCTCCTCCACCCCATCCCCAGATGAGTCATTGCCATCATGTCATGGAAACTCACTCATCCCTGCCTTCCAGCAGGATTGAAGTTCAAATTCCTCCTCTTATCCTGCAGGGGACTTTCCCATCCTAGATGCCCATAGGAAGCCTTCTAGGCTTACTTCCTTGCAGTATTCTACCAACATAGCTCCTCCACTCCTGGGAGGCTGGATCTCTAGATCTCCAAAAGTGGTACTGCTTCTTAATCACCTGGTCCTGTTTTCTGTGCTTGTCCTAATGCAAGTGTCAAGGCCTCATCAAGCCCCACCTTGTCCATGAAGCCTCTCCCTCTCCATTCTTGCCGGTAGCCTTGTTATCAGTGCTATCTTTTTTTTTCCCACATACAGTGAGCTTTGCATTACAAGTGAACTGTCTCATATCCTTGGTCTGGGCATTTTTAGGTCATAGAACTCAGAGAATGTAACTTAACCATTAAAAAAAACCATGCTCCTCACCAAGACCAGACCTAGAATGTCACACAGTAGGTGCTCAGTGATTACTTATTGAACTGAATTGTCATTGTCTCCTATTCTTAGAGGGTCCTTTATAGCCCCTGACACTAAAAAGGTCTCCTTTCTGAGGATGAGAAAGGCATGTCTAGATGTTCGGCTGCTGGCTCTCCCAGGCTCAGATACAGATAGAACTCTGCCCCCACCTCACCTCCCTAAAGCATTTGAGACATTAATAACTCAATTTATTGGTTGCTATCTTTTACGCATTTATTTCTAAGGATGTAGCACGGATGCCATGCTGGGCATAGGGGGTCCCTGTGGTAAGGAGGGGACTAGTAACCTGGCTTCCGACCCTGGCTCCTTCACTTCCTTAGCCACGTGACCTTGGGCACGGTCTCCTTATTTGTAAAATTGAAGTACAAGTATCTCGAGGATTAGATGAGATAATTCATGTTAGAGGCCCCTCACAGTGTCTGGCACATAGTTAGCAATCTGCTATTTTTACTTTGATTACTATTTCTGATTATTAGTGGCATAACTAACGTTACTCCCCATTCTCATCTTTTACCATCCAGTGGAGGTAGGTCAGGAGGAAAGATAGAAAACAATAGAGGAAGACATGTGGTCTTGAAGACATTCCCCTCTGGGCTGTTGCTGGCTAGAAGCTTTCTTTTTTCCCAAGGTGAATGATGAACCACGGGTAAGAGGAAGAGGGCTGGCAGGAGAGGTAGGCCCCTTGTTCTCATGCCCCGCCTCCCAGCCCATGTGGTTGTGCTACTTTGAAACTTGATGGTGATGCAGATGTGGAGAAAATTAGTTGGGACTAATTCAATCAAATTTAATTGACCCAATATTTATTGGGCACTTACTATATGGCAGGCACTCTGCTAAGTGCTTGGGTTATAAAGCGTGAATGATTTGGACAAGGTCCCTGCCCTCATGGGACCTTTGAGAGGACAGATAATAAACAACAGAATAGATTAATAGATAAAATAATACAGACTGTGATAAATCCTAAGGAGAAAATAAAAAGGTAGAGCATTACTGGGGGAGTTTGCTTTAGTGGGTGGTCAGGGGAGGCCCCTCCGAGGAGGTGGCATTTATTTATTTATTATTACTTTTTTTAAAGATTTTATTTATTTATTTGAGAGAGAGAGTGAGAGAGAGAGAGAGAGAGCATGAGCAGGGGGAGAGGCAGAGGGAGAGGGAGAAGAAGACTCCCTGCTGCAAGGAGCCTGATGCGGGGCTCGATTCCGGGACTCCAGAATCATGACCTGAGCTGAAGACAGACGCTTAACCGACTGAGCCACCCAGGTGTCCTAGGAGGTGGCATTTAAACCAAGACCTGCAGGATGGGAAGGAGCCACCATGGTCGGTTGGGTGGGAAGGTGGGAGGGGCCGTCAGAGAAAACAAGAGGCCTGAGGTGGGAGTTTCAGAACTGACCTATATGGCAATTAGTCACCATGAGTGTGCAGAGGAGTTGAGACAAGGTGTTGGTTGGAGAACCAGAGGAGTGTACTTTGTAGGGGTTGTGCAGATATAGACCATGTCCTCTGAAACAGTGGTTTTCAAAAAGTTTCTAGCATCAGTACCCTTGAGGGGGCATGCAGTGACCTTCTGGGGTGGGACTGTTGAGGGGTTGGTGATGGAGAATGCTGCGGTATGTGAGATTTGAAAAGAACCCTCCATGATTTGGATACACCTCATTTTCTCCCCTTCCCCCAAATAAGAAGCCCTGCTCATCCTGATCCACTCTGAAGCCATGGGATCTTGGGAACTTTATTTATTTATTAAGATTTTATTTATTTGAGAGAGAGTGCACGAGCAGGGATGAGGAACAGAGGGAGAGGGAGAAGCAGACTCCTTGCTGAGCAGGGAGCCCCACATGGGGCTCAATCCCAGGACCCTGAGATCATCATGACCTGAGCTGAAGGCAGATGCTTAACCGACTGAGCCACCCAGGCGCCCCTCCTGGGAACTTCTACATCTCTTAATTTTCAATTAAATTTGTGAGGTTATATAGGCACACTGTAGAACATGGAATTCTGTCAGTTGGTGAGAACATCGGCATGGGCATTTGAAGATGAGTCACTGTTTAATTGGATCACTGTGTGACCCACTTAAATAAATACTGTTTTTTGAATAGAAAAGTTATGATTCGCTTTCTTTTGAAATTATTTAGAAATGACTTTGGAGATGTCCTTTAAGATTTTAATGCATGCGGATGTTGTCCTTTTGTTAAGAGAAGAGGTACAGGGGAGAGGAGAGCAGTTTCTGGCATTTAGGAGCCCTCAGTTTGAGTCTGGACCACACAGTGTGGCTTTCGGTGGTCATTTATCCTCTCTGGGTATTGGTATCCTCTTCTGTAAAATGAGGCAGATAAGTTGCCTGCCTCACCAACTGTCATGGGACAGTGCTTTCTAAACTGCAGAACGTTAGAAAATAAAAGTTACTTTAAGAAACTTAAATTCCGTGTGTGTGCATTATTGGCCAGGATGTAATTCATGACCATAGAAGATAACTTTTCACTGCTTATAGATGATTGGTTTCTGGAATAATCCAAAGGAGAATATTTTTATAACTTTGCAGTAGGAATGGGCTTTCTAAGTATGGTACAAAATTAGAAGCCATAAGGAAATGTTTGATAGAATTCATTACCTAAAAACAGTTGGCATAGCAGAACCCCCATGAGCAAAGTAAAAGATTACAAATCAGAAAAATATATTTGCATTTCATTTCATGTATTAAGGATTATTTTTCCTAATACGTAAAAAACTCCTACAAATCAATAAGGAAAAGAACAAACATACCATAGGAAAATGGTCAAAGGATATGAACAAACAATCCATAGAAAATAATTTAGTGGCTCCTAAACACATAAAAAATGCTTGACCTCACATGTGATTTTTAAAATTCTGATTAAATTGCACTGAAATATTACCACATTTCACCTATCTGGGATTGACAAAGATAGAAACATTTTGAAAACCATCCATGTTAGGGAGTTTATGGGAAAACAAAACTCACACATACATGCTTGGTGAATGTGTATTAGTTTCCTATAGGGGCCACATTGCCAGTATCTGTCAGAGTTAATAATTCACATGGTCTGGCTTGACTCAGAAATTCCACTTAGAGAAATTTGTCCTTCAGATAAATTCACAGTATTCACTGTTTAAGTAGCAAGAGTGTCTATCAGTGGGAGCTGGTGAGCATGAATTACAGTACATTTGCACAGGGGAGCAGGACACAGCCACAAAAAGAGAACAGGGATGCTCTGTGGACAGCTGTGGAGCAGTCTACATTGTTAAGTAAAGAGTGAGGTGTAGACAGGGCCCTAAGTGAGTCTACCATTTACAGGAAAGGAAGGGGGGAATAATAAATATGTGTATGTGTTTGCATATGCATAAAATGGCTCTGGAAGGATACTAAAAAATGACTAAGAGGTAGGAGAAAGAGGGAGAGTTTTTATTATTATAGAATAATATATTTTGTATTTTTGTATTTTGTATTTTTTTACATTTAAAAATAAGTGTTCTATTTTAAGAATTAATAAATATTAAATAGGAAACAAAAAATAGAAAATAAAACAGTAGTTGAGATAGGGATTGAACCTACCTATAGGTTCATTAGCATTGTGTTTGATCCCCAGATTATTAAACATCTTTATGTGTCCACCAGTATCACAGTTTGGGGCTATGAAAAGGGGAGACATCCTTTCAAAGCGCTATTGGCCATTTTGGGCACACAAGACTAATGTACACTACAATCAGAGGCCAGTGGAAGGATCATATAATCAAGCATTCAGGAGCTGGTGCAGCTGAGGTCTGATGGGGATTCAGTTCAGTTCCATAGTGGTCAGGGGAGCACTGTGTTCAAGACATTCATACAAAGATTGTGGTAGAGTAATGGCCCCAAAGATGTCCATGTTCGAATCCCCAGAACCTGTGAATGTTTCCTTGCATTCAAGGATGGATGTGATTAAGTTAAGGGCCTCGAGATGAGATTATCCTGGGTTTTCTAGGTGGGCCCAGTCTAATCACATGGGTCCTTAAAAGCAGAGAACCTTTCTGGCTGTGGTCAGAGGGAGATGTGCCCACAGAAGAAGGGTCAGAGAGATGATATGTGGCTGGTTTGGAAGATGGAGAAAGGGGCCAGGAGCCAGGGAATGCTAGCAGCCTCTAGAAGCTGGGAAAGGCAAGGGAACAGTCTCTCCTTTAGAGCCCCCAGCCAGGCAGATGCCTTGATTTTAGCCAAGAGATTGGTGTTGGATTTCTGACCTACAGAGCTGCACGATAATAAATCTGTGTTGTTTTAAGCCACAAAATTGATGACAATTTGTTACAGCAGCTATAGGAAATTAATACAAAGATGATGTAGAAATAACCCCGAAGCCTTGCTCTCCTAGGTTTTCTAATTTAGGAGGGAAGCGATGACAAGAATTGAATCAATAATCATGCCACGCCAATCTGGAAAGTGGCATGAAGATTTGCAAGGAGCTGTCCACGAAGGGGCTGGGGAAGGCTGGGGGAGGAGGGGCTGGCTGGGTTGTGCTGTGAAAGGCAGTGCAGCTTGCTGGTTGGGAAGAAGGACGCTGGTGCTGACTGTGGCTTGAATCTTGTCGCTGCCTCTTCCTAGCTTATGGGGCCTGGAGAAAGTCAATCTCTCTGTGCCTCAGTTTTCTAATCTGTAAAGTGGGGATACTAATAATGCCTCTTCAAAGGGCTGTTGTGCAGAGTCCGTATGTTAATGTGTGTCAAGTGCTTGGAGTGGTTCCTGGCCATTCCAAGGGCATGGGAGTGTTTGCTGTTGATATTTTGCCCTAATGGATGGGTAAGGCAGAGGCAGGCAGGGGGCAGTGGTGGAGCATCTGGGGACAGCAAGCCCACTGCTCTCAGTTGAGTGGTGGGAGCCCCGGTGGGGAGAAGGAGCAGAAAGCCTGTTTAGGAGCATGGAGCCAGATGATGGTGGCCTGGGGACCTGGCCTGCAGAGCATCCACTTAGTGCCCTGGAAGATTCAGCAGGTAGGATGACAATGAGTAGAGCAAGGGTGCTGATCAGATTTCTTTAAGTGGGGAGGCGGGTTTGGTTTCTGAGCCTGAACTCCAGAGTCTTCTTCCCACTTACCTTGTCTTTTCTGTCCCTTCACAATGAGCGGCCTGACCTCTAACCAAGATGATCATCTTCACTCCCCTCAGGGCTCCCTCTGCCACCCTGCAGGATTTGGATTCAGGAGCCACCATCTAAGATCTTATCAATACTAGATAATCAGGGTTCAGGGTCGTGGCTTCGGCAGCTCCCCACAGGCTAATGGCTGGGCCTATCCCTGTTGTCTTTCAGAAGTCAGCTCCCTTCTGGCCATTTGGGGTCTGTGTCCTCTCAACATGTAGAGCTGGTTCTTGAGCAGATGAACCACCAGAACCTTCAGAGTTCTTGGAGAGAATGATCCTGAGGTGGGGCATTGTAAGCAGAAATGCGAATCTGAATTTTCCAGACCAGCTGCCTAGTCCCTGTGTGTTCTCCCTCTGCTTTTTGGAAATCCCTCTCTCCTCACAGCTCAGATTCCTCCTGCAGACTCTGGGATGCCCAGGGCCTCTCAGGGAGCTGTCTCTGAAATAGGGGATCCTCAGTGCGTCCTTCCTTCCCATTCCCCGAGAACTCCATGCTCTCGACTCATCTCATCCTTCTGCCCCTCCTTCTCACTTTGGCTTTCACCCCCTAAAAATTTAGATGCTAGAGTGTCAGTCTTTCAAGGCCTCTTCTCTCCTACATTATCTGATAAGTGAACTTGTGCAAAGGGACAGGTAGGTGCTAATGAGTGTGTTTATTATGATCATGTGAAGAAACGCCCAGACCCGTCTGTCCTTGGACAAGTCAGCACCTCCATTAGGTGTCTCTTCTTACCTGAGAAACAGAGACCATAGTACTTTCCCTGCCTCATGGGATTGTTGTGACTAGGATATCACTCATTCATGTATTCGTTCACTCATCCGTTTCGTAGTCCTTGAGTACCTACACGGTGGCTGGTGTAAACTAGTGATAAAAGCGGCAAAGTGCCCGCCCTGCTCTCGTGGAGACAGATCCCAACCAAGAGACAGCAGCATGTGTGTTGACAGCCTATGGGTATGAGGTCATACCTGTGACAGGGCCAGGTCGTCATTGTACATGATGGCCCTCAGTTTAGCCGGACAGAGGCCTTCTGGTGATGCAGCAGTCTGGGCTCCAGGTCTCCTGGGTTTCTGGGTGGTGTTTGGGGAAACATCTGCAAGTGCTTTGCTTTTCCTTTCCCTCTATCCCACAGTGGAGGTTCTCTTTTCCTCTTCCGGGGCTCTCAGCTGGCGTCTGGGTGGTGTTTGGACGGGCGCCTGGCCTTCCCTGCCACTGCCTTCTCAGAACGAGACCAGGAGGAGTGGTCCTCCTGACGGGGGAGCGCAGCACACAAGGTGTGGTTCCCTGGACACAGGGCTGCCTCCTTCCCAGTCCTGTGGGAAGCAAATGACGGAAGCTTTGGTCCCTCTTGACTTTATTATAGTTGCCAGGAGGAGTAACTGGAGATTAAGGACCATTGTGATAAAGCAGTTTGAGTTATATTCTGAGGACACTCAAGATGCTAATGGTTGCACGTAGGGCTGGCTGTGGGTCACTTCATTCAAAGTGGAGGCTAGTTCTTAAGAACGTAGTTCTTAAAACTTTCGCATGAGGGCTCATGCAGGGCCCTTGAGATCATGACCGTAGCTTCACATCCCTTCCTCTTCCTGAGGGAACAGGCTTGGAGTGACTCCACCTGCAGGTGGTAGCCAACTTGGGAAACAGAACCTCTTTCTCTTTTATACACGGTGCTGTCTCTTGCGAAAGGGCCAAGGGTTTATATGAAGAAGATACATGAAGCACACATAGGAATCAAGATTTAGAAGTTAACTGGGAAAAGGAGGAAGACGCTGGTTGTGTGTGGGTGTGCGTGTGTGTGTGTGTGCACGTTCACGGAACAGGCATGAAGGGACATCTTTGCAACATTTTGGGAATCCTGCAGTTTCTCTTTCTCAGTCCTTCCTGTGGGCTAAGTAGAATACCACTTAGCAGATATACGATCATTTAAAAAAATTTTTTCTTATTGTAGTAAGAACACTTAATATGAGATCTACCCTCTTAACCAGATTTTTTTTCTTTTTTCTTTTTTTTTTTTTTAAGTAGGCTCCACGGCCAGCATGGAGCCCAGTGCGGGGCTTGAACTCATAACCCGGAGCTCAAGACCTGGGCTGGGATCAAGAGTCGGACTCTTAATGGACTGAGCCACCCAGGCGCCCCTTAACAAGTTTTTAAGTATGCAATGTGGTATTGTTACCAATGAGTACCATATTGAACAGCAGCTATCTAGATTGGTTCTTCTAGCAGATACTTGATCGATCATGTTAGAACCTGTAAGCTGATGTCTTTCCTCCCCAAGGCTGTTGTTTCACTCACCTGCAGTACTTTTCTTGGCTAAGAGGTTGCATAGCTGGGTTCTCCAGGATTGTTCTGCCCGGCCGGGGAGACCTGCTGTATCTCTGACGCTCTGAAAAGAATATTCAGAGGAATTTTATACCTATAAAGATTGCATGTTAAAAAAGGGTTAGATTGTGTAGGGCTTTCATGAATTTGGGGCTCTGCCAAATCAGTGTGGCTAAGTTTGTTTTTTCCCCTATCCTGAGCATTTGTGTAACAAAACCCCCTCTCCAGATTATCTCTGCCTCCTCTCTCCTCTCAGAGCCCAGTGTTCACCTGCGGTATAAAAATAAAAAACAAAAAACAAAAATAAATAAATAAATAAATAAATAAATAAATAAATAAATAAAATAAAAAACACTGCAAAGTTGTAGCTGTCATCAGACTGCTAATCAGACCCTGAGCCCTTTAAAAACCCGATTTTTTGACAGGTAGCAAATGTAGTTTTCTTTTTAAAAAAGTTACTCCTTTTTTGTCTTGTTGGACTAAAATCGCTTGCTGTGGTTATGTTTTCAAAATATAGTCCTTTCTCAAATACTGTCTTTTTTGTTTTGTTTTAAGTAGGCCCCATGCCCAACATGGGGCTTGAACTAATGACCTTGGGATCAAGAGTTGGATGAAGCTCTACTGACTGAGCCAGCCAGGCACCCCAAAATATAGTCCATTCTCGTGAAGGGCTCAATGCTTTTACTGTTTTACATTTTAATATTATGAGTGACTATAACGTGGGTTGGTGCTAAGGCTTGCTTAAAAGATTTTGCTTAGGGTCGCCTGGCTGCCTCAGTCGTTCAAGCATGTCTCTTGATGTCAGGGTTGTGAGTTCAAGCCCCACATTGGTGGTAGAAATTACTTAAAAATCTTAAAAAAAAATTCAGGGGCTCTTGGCTGGCTCAGTTGGTGGAGCATGCAACTCTTGATCTCAGGGTTGTGAGTTTGGGCCCCACGTTGGGCCAAGAAGACAAAAAGATTTTACTCTGAAACCCTTGGGATTTTCCTTGTGACAGTGACTTGTGAAGAAGTGCTGAGATTTAATAACTATTTTTTGTTGTGAATATAGTTTCCTTTATTTCCAGTTGCTTTCAGTTTCGTAGCTGAGTGTTAAGAAAATAGCCTGTGAACGCCATGTGATTCTGCTTCAAGTGTTTTGAGAAAACAGATATTCAAGGAAGGGACTTAGAAAGCAGATTAATAATAGCAGGAAAAAGAATCAGAACAGCAAGGGGGGGTGCGCTTCGCCGGCTCAGACGGTGGAGCATGCGACTCTTGATCTCGAGGTTGTGAGTTCAAGCCACACACTGGGTGTAGAGGTTACTTAAAAATAAAATCTTTAGAAAAAATTGTTTGATTAAAAAAAAAAAAGAATCAAAGCAGAAATAAGCCATATGTAGTGGAAAGAATCAACCAAAGGGAATCAGAAACATGATTTATTATTAATGGTGTATTGATCGGGTGGATGAAGTGTCCAGCTCTTGTACTGCCCTCTTTCAGATGGGAAGATGATACTGGCAGGTTTTGTGCTTGAGATCCTCTTCCAGTTCTGCCAAGATTGTTATCTTGTCCCTGAGAATGGGCAGGTAGCATTGTGGTGCCCACACATGGATGTCCACTGGTGCAGTGCCCAAGTGGCTGGCTGATTTCTGAGTACTGTTTATTTTTTATTTATATTTATATTTATTATATTTATGTTTATTCATGCAATTGGTGCAAATGTGTATGGAGAACCCATTATGTGCCTGGTACTGTGGTAAGAGGTCAGATCCTAAGTAAACGAGCACAGTGAGGACCTGTGCTGTCTCTGAGCTTACAGTTTGGTGGGGAGACAGACATTAATTCAGTATTGACACAAGTAAGGGTAAAAATATCAATGTGACCAGAACTACAGAGGAAGATGATGGTGCAAAGGAAGTGTAACTAGGGGGGTTTTGACTTTGCTGGAGGGAGTTAGGGAAGCTCCTCTGGGTTAGTGAGACGGGGACCAAGATTGGAAAAGTGAGTAGAGGTTAACTAGACAGGTGGGTTTGAATTCCAGCATTCCCCTTGGACGAATTGGTGACCTTGTGATGACCTTGAGCAAGCTACTTCACCTCTCAAAGCCTAGTGTCTTCATCTATAAAATGGGTGGTTGTGGGAATCCAGTGAGGCAGGACACATAATATGCTCTGCACAATGCCAGCACATAGCTGACGCTCCGAAATAGTAGCTATTTTTTTTTTTAATGTTTTATTTACTTACTCATGAGTCAGAGAGAGAGAGAGAGAGGAAGAGGCAGAGGGAGAAGTAGGCTCCCCGCCTAGCAGGGAGCCCGATGCGGGACTCGATCCCAGGACCCTGGGATCATGACCTGAGCCGAAGGCAGACACTTAACCATCTGAGCCAGTAGCTATTTTTATTACTGTCCCTGTTTTCTGTTCATTTGGAAACTTTGAAAAGATACTTGTTAAATTTTTTTTTTTTTCTGGTTAGCAAGAGCCACTAAATACCTGAGGATACTTAACTTGGAAAATGGAAGCCTAAAGGGCGATTTATTGATGGTCTTCAACTAGGCCAAGTGTCCTTGGCATCTAGGACGTGGGGAAGGCTCATGCAAAGCCACACTGCTGTGAAGTCAAATTCAGAATGGGGCTGCCTTGGAAGCAATTGTAACGTGCTGAGATTTTAAAACCCAGTATTGTTAGATCACATCTCCTACATTTCTATTTCTCATGGCAGTCAATCTTGAGTAGCCAGGCTAATGCTTATTTTCTGTACCAATACCATACTGTGTTTGCCCAGTGATTTTTGCTACAGTGTAGTTTTGCATGGATATTTTTTATAGCTAAAGGTGTAGTGGTTCCTGGGCATCCTTTGAGAATGGCAAGTTTTGCTTTTCTCTCTGTGCTCTGGGACATATACATACACATGTATATGTATACAGTCCAGCTTTTTACTGCAATAATAATTTTTTGCATCTTTCATTGTTCTTAGATTTTGAAGAAAAAGGTACCAAAGATCCAGCCAGTGGTCACACTTAATTTTTATTGCACACTTGTTAAGTGCTTTAAGTACATTACATTATCTGATTTAATCCTCATCCTATGAAACAGGCACTATTAAGAATCCTATATTCCCCCTGCAAGAAAACGGAGGACCAGGGGCGCCTGGGTGGCTCAGTCGTTAAGCGTCTGCCTTCGGCTCAGGTCATGGTCCCGGGGTCCTGGGATCGAGCCCCGCGTCGGGCTCCCTGCTCGGCGGGAAGCCTGCTTCTCCCTCTCCCACTCCCCCTGCTTGTGTTTCCTCATTCGCTGTGTCTCTCTCTGTCAAATAAATAAATAAAATCTTAAAAAAAAAAAAAAAGAAAACGGAGGACCAGAGAAGTTAGGTCACTTGTCCAAGTTTGCACAGCCATGAGGGGCATAGTTGGGATTTGAACCCAGATGCGAATGGCTCCAAATCTGAGCTCTAAACACTTCCATGCTGCCTTTTGAGCTAGTTATCGAAGATTATCAAACACTGTGTCAGCAGGGTAGATATATGTCAGAAGATTAATTAGACTTACCCAGTCAGGAGAAAGGCTTATGAAAAATGTCTGTGGCCTCTGAAGGGCATGGGGAAGCTTGTTGAATTTACATTTATTCACTAAGTCAGTGGAAGTGGATGTTGCAGGGATGTCCTTCTGGATTAGTTTCCTGATGGTTATAAGCCTTGGTTTTACAGTACGGATGTTAAGGCGCGCTAGTGTATATTAACCAAAAAGTAAAGATGCAGATGAGTATTAGGAGTTTATACTTAAAATAACATTTTTGCTTCTTCCTCCTTCTGACTCTCTCTGTATCACAATTCCTGTGTTAATAGCTTTTGTGTCTTCGGGTCAACCATGGTTTGCTGCCTTAAAGCTCTTTGGGAACTGCTTCCCATCCATTGGGAAGCGAGGGAAGGATGAATTCGACATAAATAATGTATTCAGAAGTGGGTGTAGACAATATGGGTGGAGTTGGAAAGGCATATCCAGGGGACCTTTGGCCAACGATGCTGCTGGCTGTCAGCGCCTGATACCGCCGCCGACTTTGATGGGGCCTGTCTGGGCCGGGCTGAACTGGCTTCCAAACCCCCGCAGCATTTGCTCCAAGGTTCCTGTTTTATTTATCTGCTAATGCGAATCCTGCCTCAAAAATTAAGTGTGGTTTTTGACGGATCAGAACTGGATACAAATACAGCCTGATGTGTCGGCCAGGGGAGGGGGAAATGTCAAACACTGCTGGAGGGAGGAAGGGAAGTGGTCTCTTCCCCAGGCTTCATTTCCTTTCCTAGTAATTGGCTTTTCCTGATTCAGCAGAGGAGGAATAAAGATCTCTGGGGGCTCCAGTTTATTTTACATATTTGTATATGCTCTGTGCATTTACGCATTTATTTTTATCTGTATTTTCAAATCACAAAAGTAATGCACTTTAAAAAATAAGAGTTGTTGGTAATCCAGGGGCGTCTAAAGCAGAAAAAAAGGAAGTCTCCCCCCCCCCCATACACCTCAATTGCGTTCACTTTGGCACACATGTTCTGGAATCTTTTTCAGTGCATATAAATGTATACACATGTATGTTGTTAAAAAACAAAATTCCAACTGGTCAGCATCCCATCTAGCAAGTAGAGAGATGCTCTCAGGAACTGTACAAAGTAGAAGGTTTTTATAGGAAAGAGGATGGGGCAGGGAAGTTATTAGCAAAAAAAAAAAGAAAGAATTGCTTCAGGCAAGGTTGTTTTCCCTTGGGAAGAGTAGGGGGTATGATCACGAAGATTACCTCACCTTCCTTTTCAGGAGGGGGGAAGTGAGGGCCCATGTGACAGATTATCTTATTGGTGCTGACCAGAAAATTCCTGACTGACCCGTAAAGACTACATTTCTGGGGGAGATTTAAACTGCATTTAGGTTAGGTATGAAGCCCTGGTTTGGTGGCATGGTCTAGCATACATGACTCCGTTTTGGGCCTTTCGTTTTCTTTTGGACAATGTACATACTCCAACAATGGAATCACACCACATATTGTTCTGCAAGTCGTTCCCACTTTGTGCATCATGGATAGTACTTCTTCTGAGCTCCTCCCCCTTTTTTAAACAACTGCAAGGTATTCCACAAATGTGTCTTACTTTAATTGTTCCCTTACTAGTGGGCATTCAGGTTGTCTCAGCTTCTCCAGTTATAAACATGGCCACAGGTGAGCAGCCTCATGGATGTGGCTTTGCCCCGGGTCCTCCTCTTTCTCAGGGATCCCTTCTTAGAAGTGGGGACGCTGGGTTGAAGGAGGTGTGAGCTCTAGACTTCGGAGTCAGTGAGCCTGTATTCAGGTCAGGCTCAAGGTGTGAGCACTGCTCTGACTCACATAGAGTCGCGTCTTATGTGACCACGAGGCAGGCAGAGCAGTATCCAGCCCAGAGTCATGGGACAGAGCTAGTTAATGGACAAGACGATTTTCCCAGCTAGCTTACCCTTTTCAAATGTATGAAGGTAACAATTTAGCCGTGTTGAAATCCTGACTTTTGCTTCAATCCAGATGTATTCCCGGAGAACTTGAATCTGTCAAGTCTGCTCCTAGAACAAAGCCAGTCTGGGTTTTCTTTCCCACTCCCCAACCACCTGCATCTGTTTGCCCTTCTAGTATTTTGTTAATCTTTGGACTGAAATAACTGACAAGATCACAAGATTAGTGTTGTCTGAAAAACACTCCCTCTGGCTTTAATTTGGTCAGTTTTGTGAGGTCTTGCCCCTGAGTCCTTTCCTAGCCAGACTCCCTGGGCCAAGGCTCCTTTCCAGGTGGACCTCAGACCCATGAGGTCACAGATCCAGCAGTGACAGCTGGTCCAGGTTATGCCGGGGCAGGGAATGAATCATGTACCAGGAGCGAGTGAGGCCAGCTGACCACTGGGCACCCTAGTGACTTCACTGTCCTCTACTTCTCTGTGTTCAGCAACAACTTACAGTTAAGGGGCTGAACAAGTCACTTTATTTGTTTACTTGTAATTTACCAGATTTTAACATGGGGCTCTGACGAGGCTTAGGGCAGGGGTTATTTCTGTCTGACGCATTGCTCACGTCACTCTGCTCTATCTCCCATCTTCTCCCTGCTTGGCACCCCCATGGCAGAGGGCACTGGGTGATCTGATCCTGCCCCTTTCCCATGGAGCCAAACAAGCCCTTTAGAATATTTACTTTTGGAGGTCAGAGAACATTTCTTTGGGTTCTTTCAGTTAGTCCTTAGGTCTCTCCCCTTGACTGTGAGGAATGAGCATGTTGGTCTCCTACAAGTTGGGAGGCCTTGAGCCTGAAGTGATTATTGTTTAACCTCCTAGATTCTCATGAAGGAAGGAACCAGAGTAGCACTTTCAGATTCCTCCAAGATGATCTTTTCCAATGATTGATGAGAATAGGAGTCTGAATCAGAATGACTTAAGGGCTTGTCTGGATGGCTTGTGAGTCCTGTTCTCCTTTTCCTTCCCAAAGCCGTGTTAGAGCAAAAGGTTAGTTTTGGGGTCTGCCTTTTAATTTGTTTCTACGGAAGTTTTCCTAAGAAAAATTTAGATCTGACTGACTTGTGTAGTGAGGCATAAAGATGGCAATTTATTGGCTCACATTTGAAGTATTATGAAACAAAATTAGAGATTTTGGGGTGCCTGGGTGGCTCAGTCAGTTCAGTGTCCGACTCTTGTTTTCGGCTCAGATCATGATCTCAGGGTCGTGAGATTGAGCCCCATGTCTCACTCGTGCTGGGCATGGAGCCTGCTTAAGAATTCTCTCTCTCACTCTGTCCCCCCCCACACTCACCTGCTCTCTCTCTCTGAAAAAAAAAAAAAAAAAAAAAAGAGAGATTAAAAAAAAACGTGTAATCTTTTCAAACTAATACTGTTTCAAAAATAATGCCAGTGGGTTAGGGTGCTGATACTTATTTCCATGGAGTGTGGGTGAGGTTGTACCAGCTAGTTCACGGTGAGACCTTGATAGCATCAGCGATTCCTTTGCCTTTTAGCTTTTCCACCTTCCAATTCAGGAGAACTAAATACGTTGGTTAGGAAAACAGTGAACGTTCTCCTCTGACTGTTCACTACCTTGTGAAAGGTGGAGGCACTTTACATATTAAACAAGACAGGCCAGTGGCCCTGGACCAGGTAACGGGAAGCTGCGTGTCTGACCCCATCTTTCCTCTGGGGCCTTACTTTCGACCACCCCCTCAGTCCCAGTCCCAGTGAACCACTTCCTGTTCCCACCTTCGGGCCTCACGGCCTGTTATCATACTTCTCTCCACTTGGATCCACCCTCTGCCATCTTACCTCCGTCACGAAGGCACAGAAGGTTAATGGGACGACCAACACAGACACTAGAGCCAGACTGGGTTCAGATCCCAATTCTGTCACTTAGTAGCTTTATGACCTTTGAAAAATTACTTGTTAGTTTCTTGGTGTCTCTGTTTTCTTAACTGTAAAATGGGGATCACATTCAGCTTATCTCATAGGATTTTTTTCTTTAAAGACTTTGAGAGAGAGAGTGAGCGAGAGAGAGAGAGAGCAGGAGCCAGGGGAGGGGCAGAGGGAGAGGGAGAAGCAGACTCCCCGCTGAGCAGGGAGCCCGACGTGGGACTCGATCCCAGGACTCCGGGATCATGACCTGAGCCAAAGGCAGACGCTTAACTGACTGAGCTGCCCAGGCGCCCCTCAAAGGATTTTTTTGAGGATATATGCAAAGTTCTTAGAATGGTGACTCTGTCGGAAGTACTCTGTGTGTTGGCTATTATTATTATCATCTTTTGAGGTCCAGCCTATCCTGTAAGCCTATGACTGTTAACCATGATGGGATTTGGGGCCTGCAGACCTAGGTTTGAATCTGAACCCTGCCACATGTGAGTTGGGTGACTTTAGATGGTTATTTAACTCCTTTGAATGTCATTTTCCCCATCAGAAGCACAGTATATCATATAGTTTCTGGGTGAATCATGTGTGAACTGTGTGTGAAGTGCCTGGTTTAGTAGTTGACAACTGGAAGACTCAATGAGTGTTAGTTTCCATCTCTCCCCCCTTCCCCCCTCCCCCGGCACCACAGCCCCCAACATTCTGTTTATCACCTGATGCCCTGTACTTGCTTGGTTGCATCTCCTTCATTAAACTATATATTCCTTAGTTTTCTTTGTATATAGCATGCATTTCTTCTTGTATTTATTCAATGATTTTCTCACTCACTCATTTGTTCAGTCATTTTATTCATTCATGCATGTTCCCTCTGTTTTGTTTATTCAGAAATCATTTACTGAGTGTCTGCTAAGTGTCTTGGGCCCTGGGAATCTACGTTATTCCAGCTAGAATTCAGGAGAGAAATGACGAGATCCTGAACTAGTCCAGTGACATTGGAGGCCAAGAGAAGGGAGTGGACTTAGTATGCCTTCAGAGAGAGGCTTGGCCAGGCTTGCTGACCAATTGGATTTGGAAAGTGAGGGAAAGGAAGGAATCAAAGACAGTTTCTGGGATTCCCGTTTGAGACACTGTGTGGATGTTGACATGATTAATTATTAAAATGGGCAACATAGGAGGTGGGAGAATTGGCAAGGCCCAGCAGCACGCAGAGAAAAGGTGTCAGGACCAGCCTGGATTGGACACAGTAAGTTAGAGGTGCCAACGGATGTCTGGTTGGAAATGTCCACTGGGAGGTGGCCAGGCTGTCTTCAAAGGCAGTTCTGATTCTGGATTCCTTTGTATATGATATGGGAGTGGTAGCCTAAACAGAATGAGTGCAGAGTGGAAGATAGGAGGGCTGCCAGTAGCCCACTGGGGAACTGTCCTGATTAAAGTGGAAGGTGACAGTGAGTCTGTGGCTTCTGCCGAGAAGCCATGTGCGGTGCTTCACCAGAGAAACTACTCATGTCCCCCACCAGGCATACTATTCACTGTGTACTCCAGGGCCAGCCCTAGGGGTATCAGTGCCGAGGAAGGGAGAAGAAGACCCATTCCCTCGGTTGTGAGCCTCACCGTGGAGTGCGCTTTCCCAAGACTGCCTTGTCACTGGCTCTCTCTTGCTTTTCAGATTTCAGTTCAAATGTCACTTCCTCAGAGAAGCCTTTCCTGATCACCCGAATGTGAAGTAGTCCCCACCAAGTACCTGTAGTCACTCTTGATTACATCATCTTACTGTTTTCTTCATTGTGCTTGCTCATTACCTTGTCCATTTATTTGCTCACATGTTTGTTTCCTGTCTCTTCCCACCATGATGTCAGTGAAACTGGGGACCTGGTGTCTTGTTCATTGCCCCATCTCTGATGTCTGTGGCAAGGCCGGGTCCTTAATAGGTTGAATGAATTAAGCAGGATTGCCCATTTACGCTGGGATGAGAGGAGGTTGAGCTTGTTTGTTGGGGAAGGAAGCAGTTGGAGTTAGTAAGGGTGAGGGGCAATTGAACCAATGTCTTGGAGGAGGTAGGAGAAATAAGATCATGAAGACAGGAGAGTGTGATCCTTTTCTTTGAGACTGAGGGAAGTGGGTGAATGTATGGGTAGATTTCAAGGGGGCAGAGAACCAAGAGGAAGAATGTAAACCTGGTGGTCTTACTGTTTGGATGAAGTAAGAGGTAAGTTATCAGATGACAGAGGGGTAGCAGACCGGGAGGAAGTAGGTGGCTGGAGATGAGAGGTGAAGGTCTGAAGATGATGGCATGAGTGGAAGATTCCTGAACCCTGGAGGACTCCACCAGAATTGGAACTCATAACCTGGTGATGGAACCAGTCACAGAAGCGATGGGATTTTTCTTCAGTGGTAGGTGAGACAAGAAGAAATGGAGGTGACAGGTTAAGTTGATCTGTGTTTGGAGGTTGACAGTTAGAAGTGTGTCAGTGGAACAGGAAATGAGGTGTGCTGGAGGTAGAGTTTTTGAAAGGTTCAAGGAAGTGAAGTCCAGAGGGAGAATAGGAAGGGTAGGATCAAAGTTCTGGTGGTTTTTCATTGAGTGGAAGAGAAAATTGGGTGAGAATGAGGAAGTGAGAAAAGGAAGGGTGGGCTGTAGTAATCAGAGGAGACCTCTGGTTTTCCATTTTATTTTTTTTTTTTTTTTTTTAAAGATTTTTTTTTTTATTTATTTATTTGAGAGAGAATGAGATAGAGAGAGAGCATGAGAGGGGGGAGGGTCAGAGGGAGAAGCAGACTCCCTGCTGAGCAGGGAGCCCGATGCGGGACTCGATCCCAGGACCCTGGGATCATGACCTGAGCCGAAGGCAGTCGCTTAACCAACTGAGCCACCCAGGCGCCCCTGGTTTTCCATTTTAAAGAGCAGTTCCTGGGTTGGGATCTGGTCACAGGGTGAGCACTTGTTGGTAAGAGGTTAGGTCACAGGAACGAACAGCCTAAGGCAAGGCCAGGGGATGTTAGGTCATTACCCATGAATGAGGTCCTTCTTGGACGGATCCGGAAAAAGTGGGAAAGAACAGAGGAGGTTCCTAAAAATGTGGTAAGGAGAAGCAGGAAACTGGAGAGAAGGAAGTCATTCCAAGAAGTGAGGAGGAGGGAGTTGGTCATGAATTCCTAGGTTCCAGGTACTTGTTGGTAGGTTATTGTCTGGAGACTGTAGCGACCAGGGGAATTTGGTTTTCTCCTGGTCCTTAGAAATGGAAGTGCTGAGGGCGCCTGGGTGCCTCAGATGGTTAAGCATCTACCTTCGGCTTAGGTCATGATCCCGGGGTCCTGGGATCGAGTCCCACATCGGGCTCCCTGCTCAGCGGGGAGCCTGCTTCTCCCTCTGCCTCTCTCTCTCTCTGTCTCTTATGAATAAATAAATAAAATCTTAAAAAAAAAAAAGAAATGGAAGTGCTGAGGACACGAGCAGCTTGGACTTTTAAGGGTCACAAGGGAAGGGAAGAGTGGAGAAGCCAGGGAGTAGCCAAGATATAGCTGTTGAGATGGGTGTGAGTGTGGGGCACTTGCTGGCTCTAGGAGGAGGGTTCCCAAGGCATAGTGGGAGGAAGGGTTGCAAGAGGGGATGGCAGAGCGAGGCTGGGGTCAGAGCCAAGTAGGGATGAGAGAACCCCAGGAGTGGATGATGCCTGGAGGGCGTTCAGCTTGGCAGACATTGTAGTTTTCAGGATGAGGGACATTGGGGCCATGAATAAAATGGGTCAAGCTCAGAGTTTCAGGTAACACTTAAAAAAAAAAACCAGCTTTATTGAAATATCTACATACTGTACAACTTACCCAATTAAGTGTACTATTCACTGGTTTTAGCATATTTGCAGATATACACAACCATCACTACAATTTTATTTTTTTTTAATTTTTAAATTTTTTTAAAGATTTTATTTTATCAGAGAGAGAGATATTGAGAGCACAAGCAGGGGGAGTGGCAGGGAGAGGGAGAACCAGGCTCCACGCTGAGCAAAGGAGCCCGATGCGGGACATGATCCTAGGACCCTGGGACCATGACCTGAGCTGAAGGCAGATAGCTTAAACCACTGAGCCACCCAGGTGTCCCAGCCACAGTCAATTTTAGAAAGTTTTTATTACCTGATAGCCCTTTAGCTATCACTTCCCTGAACCCCTAAACTCCACCCCTCTACTTTCTACCCACCCCACCCAGTAACCATAAGCAACCAGTCATTTATTTTCTATTTTTATAAAACAGTTCCTGATTCTGGACTTTCATGTGAATGGACTTGTGTAATATGTGGACTAATTTGTGGATCATTTCTAACATGTTTTCAAGGTTCATCCAAGTTCTGGCATGTATCAATACTTCATTCCTTTTTATTGTCAAATAACATTCCATTGTATGGATGTACCACAGTTTGTTTATCCATTCATCCATTGATGGACATTTGGGTTATTTCCACCTTTTGGCTATTATGAATAATGCCTATATTTATATATTAGTTTCTCTGTGGACATTTTCCTTTCTTTTGGGTATACACTTAGGAGAATTGCTGGTGAGTCTGTGTTTAATGGTTTGAGAAACTGCTGGATTGTTTGATGAGGTGGCCGCACCACTTTACAAATCCACCGGCAGTGTATGAGGGTTCCAATTTCTTTATATCCTTGCCCAAATTTGTTATTATCGGACTTTGTGATTCTAGCCAGCCTAATGGGAGTGAAGTGGTGTCTCACTGTGGTTTTGATTTGCTTTCCTCTCATGACTCATGATATTGAACATCTTTTCATGTGCTTATTGGCCATTTCTCTATTTTCCCTGGAGGAATGTCTATTGAGGATCCTTTGCCTGTTTTTGAAATGCGTTGTCAGTTATCTGTTATCTTTATTAGTTATCAATGATCTTTTTATTATTATATTTATATATGTAATATAATATATATATTTATTATTTTTCCAGCTTTATTGAGGCATAGTTGACAAATAAAATTGTAAGATATTTAAAATGTACAATGTGAAGATTTGATAATATATATCCTACATATCCATTGTAAAAGGATTCCCCCATCAAGTTACTTAATGTATCCATCACCTTACTTTTTTTCCCTTTTTCTTTTTTTTTGGTGAGAATATTTTACTCTTTTAAAAATTTCAATTATACAATACAGTATTATCAACTATAGTCACCATGTTATACATTATGTCCTTAAGTTTTTTTTATTATTGAGTTGGGTGAGCTCTTTATATATTCTAGCTACAAGTCCCTTATCAGATACATGATTTGCAAATATTTTCTCCCATTCCATGCATTGTCTTTTCACTTTCTTGATGGTGTCCTTTGAAGCACAGAAAGTTTTCATTTTCATGAAGTCTAAAGACTTTTTTTCTTTTGTTGCTCATGCTTTTGGTATATTTAAGAATCCTTTGCTAAATCCCGGGCCATGAAGATTTACCTCTGTGTTTTCTTCTTACATTTAGGTCTTTGATCAATTATTTTTTTTAAGATTTTTTATTTATTCATTTGAGATACAGAGAGAGAGAGAGAGAGCATGAACAGGGGCAGAGGGAGAGGGAGAAGCAAGCTCCCCGCTGAGCCAGGAGCCCGAAGTGGGGCTCGATCCCAGGACCCTGGGATCATGACCTGAGCCGAAGGCAGCTGCTTAACCATCTGAGCCATCCAGGTGCTCCTCTTTGATCCATTTCAAGTTAATTTCTATAGATGGTATAAAGTAGGTAGACCTCTAACTTTATTCTTCTGCTTGTGTTTATCCACTTGTCCCAGAACCATTTGTTGAAAAGACTTTTTTCCCCCATTGAATTGTTTTGGCACCCTGTTGAAAATCAATTGACCATAAAGGTATGGATTTATTTCTGGATTGTTAATTCTATGCTGTTAATCTGTTTGTTTTTCCTTGTGCCACTTGGACACTGTCTTAAGTACTGTTGCTTTGTAGTAAGTTTTGAAATCAGGAAGTCGAAGTCTTCCTACTATGTTCTTTTTCAGGGTTGTTTTGACTAATCTCCGTCCCCTGCAATTAGAGAGGAGTTTTAGAATCTCTTTGTCAGTTTGTACAGAGAAGTCAGCTGAGATTCTGATAAAAATTGCATTGAATCTATAGATCAGTTTGAGCAGAATTGCTTTCCTAACAATGTTGTCTTCCAGTCCATGAACATGGGATGTTTTTCCATTTATTTAGATCTTCTCTAATTTCTTTCAGTGATCTTTGGTAATTTTCAGAGCATACGCTTTGTACTTCTTTTGTTAATTTAATCCTAGGTATTTTATCCTTTTGATGCTATTGTTCAGGTAGTATTTTGATGGGAAGTTGTGGTAGAACTTCTGCAAAGCCACCTTACCAGGTGAAGGGCTAGAGTAAATTGAAAAAAATGTCTTCCCAATCGTTGGCAGGAAAGAAGAGCAGGGCATTTTCTGCTGTTCTTCAGGGGGCTGTGTTTTCAGGTCTTTCATGATTCTGTGGCAGGGCACTGAGGGATACATCAACCTCCAAAGAACTCCACACCCCCAAGTACCAATGGTTTCCCCTCTTTTCCATCCTAATCCAAAAACTGTGGTGATGGGGAGGGGGGAGGGGAGCGAATAGTTGTAGATAGCTTTTGGTTACTAGGAATGCAATCTGATTGGATGAATTCACACTAATATTTAAATTACTAATACCCCTTCCCCCAACCTCAAGATTTATCTGCTTTTCTAGAAGAGGAAAAGGAGTAGCCCAGACACATTACTAGGTAGGAGAACCTTAATGGCATAAAAAAGGAAGGAGACCATTCAGATAATGTGAAAAATGTTCTTGGGTTTGATCTGGGAGGGTAGGGTGGTTTTGGGGAGAGAGGATGTCACAAGTTAGGAAGTCTAGTATTACCTGTGTGTCTGCTCTGGTGTCAGCTTTTCTCTCCTACATCTGCTTTTTATGGCTTCTTTTCTTCAATTCTGTTTCTTCTGGTCATGTTCTCTGCAGTCCCCCCACCCCCACCCCGCTATCCCTCAGGGGCTGTCCTTAGTGTGTATATGATGGGAAGTAGAGGTCAGGCCCACAACATGCATGCCTATGTGTCCAGAGCGGCTAAGTCTAAGGTAGTACTTTTCCTAAATACTACCTAAATAGTTGTGAGATTAAAGTTCGATGTATTTTTTTTGTTCCTGAATTTTAAACCCCCCAATTTGGCTTCGCATCATCTTCTCGACCATTAATGGAACCCATATGTTGTTGAGATTAGCAAGTTAGTGGTTTCATTGTTTTTTGTACTATGAACCAGTATTTTTTGACTGCTAATAAACCTTAAAAAGACATGTCTTATCCTTTTTAATTTTTTTCTTTTGTGATAAATGGCAGAAAACTTAAATGATAATTTTATTTGTGCTTCCAACTTTAACTGAACTTCAGATTTCTTCTTGTTTTTCCATTTTGGCTTGTCTTTTTTTTTTTAAGTAGGCTCCACACCCAGCCTGGGGCCCAGTGTGGGGCTTGAACTCATGACCCCGAGATCAAGACCTGAACTGAGATCAAGAGTTGGATGCTTAACTGACTGAGCCACCCAGGCGCCCCTTAGTTTGTCCTTTTTAAGTTCTAAGATCAGACTGAGGAAGACCTTGGGCGGGCTTTACAGGGGGTCCTGCACAAGCTGTACCAAAACATGGAAACTGGACTGCGGTGGAGCAGACGTGCTCTCTCGAGGATACAGCTTGTTTTCCTTTTTCTTTTTGGATGCGCTCTTTTGATTGCCCACATTGGGATCTGCCTCAAGCTCCCTTGAGGAAAGGGGTGCCTGGGAAGTCAGGAGATGCTGCAGCCTTAAGCCACTGGGCACCCTGGATACTGGCTCCAGGCAGCTCTGTGGGTGTCAGCAGCTGAAGCCAGCTCCGTAATTCAGCTTTTCTGGTGGCCAGTTTCCTTAATATTTCATGAGAATTTTTTTAAGATTTTTATTTATTTCAGAAAGAGAGACAAAGATACTGAAAGAGAGCACGAGTGGGGAGAGGGAGAAGCAGGCTCCCCATTGAGCAGGGAGTCCGATGCAGGGCTCGATCCCAGGACCCCGGGACCATGACCTGAGCCAAAGGCAGAGGCTTAACCTACTGAGCCACCCGGGCACCCCTCTTATGAGAACTTTTATGTTCATCGTGGCTTCTGTTTAAGTGCAAGCTCTGGTCCTTCAGAACTCCAGCTGTGATGTCATTACCCCTCCCTTTCTGTTTCATCATTTCCCAACTTCAGGTCCCAGGGAACTGGCAAGTCGCCCAGTGCATCCTGGGCCAAATATGGGAGGGAGTGCCAGCCCTTCCTTCGGTGCCAGGCTGTGCCTCAGGCACCTGACTAACGTGTGGACTGACTTCACTGGAGTCTGATGCTTATCACGGATGCCATCACCTGGGTCTAAGAACGGTCCCCCCCGGGGCGCCTGGGTGGCTCAGTCGTTAAGCGTCTGCCTTCGGCTCAGGTCATGATCCCACGGTCCTGGGATTGAGCCCCGCGTCGGGCTCCCTGCTTGGCGGGGAGCCTGCTTCTCCCTCTGCCACTCCCCCTGCTTGTGTTCCCTCTCTCGCTGTGTCTCTCTCTTCAAATAAATAAAAAAAAATCTTTAAAAAAAAAAAAAAAAGAACGGGCCCCCCCCCCCACCCCCCCATGATACAGAGTAGGGCTACCTGTAGAGATGCCCCTCCAGCAGGACCTTGGCTGACAGTTTTCCCCTAGAGGAGATTTGGGGAGGCCATGGCCCCACTCCCAGATCTGCCCAATGCAGCGGGAAGGACATAGGTGGTCCTGAGAACAGATATGAGAAAAACTGGAACAGAGTTAAACTTTTACTCTAAAACAACCTCACTGACGGCATGTCTTTATGAGATGAAAGTCAGAAGTCAGTAATTTTTCATTTATATAGAAAAATTGCTGAACATCGGAGGAGGAAGTAAGACACAGTAAAATTAATGTAGTTGTCTGTTTTCTTGGAGGGGGGAATATAAAAGTAACTGAGCACATAGGGTTTCACTTTTTAAAAAAATATAGCTTTTTCAGACTTTAAAAGTAACAAATGCATTGTAAACTTTTAGAAAAATACAGAAGGAAGCGATTAGAAATGACCACTGCTAACTTGTCGTGTGTAGGCTCCAGTTCTCAAATATATAAGTAAAGAAATAGAAACATAATGGGACACCTGGGTGGCTCAGTCGGTTAAGCGTCTGCCTTCAGCTTGGGTGGTGATCGCAGCGTCCTGGGGTCGAGTCCTGCATCAGGTTCCTTGTTCACAGGGAGCCTGCTTCTCCCTCTGCCTCTGCCACTTCCCCTGCTCATTCTCTCTCTCTCTGACAACAAATAAATAAAATCTTAAAAAAAAAAAAAAGAAAAACATATTTAGAAAAATCACTTGACAATACTTCTTGAACAGTCCCTATCATTTAATATTCTTCTGTAACATAATTTGTGGTGGTATAAGCTGGTCTGTTTTACAGCTGTACCATCATTAATTTTTTCTAATCTACTGATGGACATTTAGGTTTCCATTTTATTTGATCTATTTTTTAAAAACACTGCATTGGGAACATTCTTTCATACAGATTTTTTTTTTTTGTATATGTCTCATGGATTTTTTTAGGTTGAGTTCCCAGATGTGGAATAATTGAGTCAAAGAACATGAGCAATTTAAAAATTCTTTTGAAACATATGGCCAAATCGTCTTTCAGGAATATTGAAATAGCTCTCATCCCTACCAGCAGCAATCAGTCCCATTTCTCATGATCTTTGCCAGTGTGGATATTATCATTAAAAAAACATTCTGATTTAATAGACGCAAATATGGTATCTTATTTTTTATTTGCATTTCTGTTTATAGCAAGGTTAAACATTTTAAATAGATCATTGGCCTTTTTTCCAAAACTTTTTAATTGTGGTAAGAATATGTAAAATTTACCATTTCCCCATTTTACGTGTACAGTTCACTAGTATGTATATTCACATTGATGTGTAACATCTCCAGATCAGTTTCCTCTGGCCAAACTGAAACTCTGCACCCATTTACAAGAGCTCTCCATTTCCCCCTGGCAACCACCATCCTACCTTCTGTTTCTGTGAATTTGACTAGTTTAGAAACTTCAGGTAAGTAAGTAGAATCATAAAGTATCTGGTTTTTGTGTATGTGACTGATCATTTCATTTAGATTAATGTCCTCAGGGTTCATCCATGTTGTAGCATGTATCACAATTTCCTTCCTTTTAAAAGCTGAATAGTATTCCATTGTGTATACATACCACATCTTGCTCATTTGTTTGTCAGCAGACACTTGGGTTGCTTACCCTTCTTGGCTTTAGGAACAATGCTTCTATGAACACAGGTGTGCAAATATCTCTTCGAGATCCTGCTTTCAATTCTTTTGGATGTATACCCAGAAGTAGAATTGCTGGACTATATATATAGTAGTTCTGTTTTTAATTTTTAAAAATTTATTTAAGTAATCTCTATCCCCAGTGTGGGGTTTGAACTCACAACGCCGAGATCAAGAATATCATGCTCTTCCAACTGAGCCAGTCAGGCGCCCTATTTTTAATTTTTTAAGGAACCTCCATACTGTTTTCTACAGGAGCGACACTATTTTACATTCCCATTGGCACAAAGGTTCCAATTTCTCCATATCCTCACCAGTACTTGTTTTCTGTTTTTTTGATAGTAGCCTTCCTACTGGATGTGAGGTAATAACTCATTGCGGTTTTGATTTGCATTTCCCTAATGATTAGTAATACTATCTTTTCATGTGCTTTTTGGCTATTTGTATATCATCTTTGGAGAAAGGTCTGTTTGGGTCCTTTGTCCAGTTTTTAATCAGGTTGTTTGTTTTTTGTTGTTGAGTTTGACCCTTATTGTTTTTGTTTTGTGAATTATTATAACTGCTTATTTTTCTACAGAAATATTCTTTGGTATGGATTTATAAGAGCTTTCCATAAATTAAATATTAATCCTTTGTCATGTATTATAAATATTATTATCATATAATATTTGTCTTTATATCCCTTTGAAACATACAACAGGTTTAAATTTTCATATGGTCATGTCTATCACTTTTCTCAATTTTTTTTCTATTTTTATGTGTATATGAGGATGGAGAGGTGTTTACTAACTGTAATACTAGGAGCAGTTCCTCTGGGGGTCCTAGAGGACTCTTTGGGGCCTTCAGCACCCTAGGGCATTTCCCAGGGCAGCACAATGGCCACAACATAAATCCCCTGGCATGGTGAGCCTTTCCCCTGCTAGGCAGTGAGCTGGTGACACACAGGTGTAGACAGAACATCACTCTCTCCGCTGTGCACACTGCAGGGGACTGAGTGTAGGTGGGAGGAGATTCTCCTCTTGAAGGGTGGGCAATAAGCTTTTTCGAACCCCAGATCGACCCGTTCCTGGATACTCCTGAAAGCAGCCATCCTTCTCTCTCCTCCCACCTTCTGGGATGCCTCTGAAACTGCCCCAGGCTATTCAGCCAACTCCTCCTGTGGGCCCTCTCCTCAAGTGCTCACAGGGATTCCTACCTTACACCCTTTCAGTACCAGGGCTTTTGTCTAACCTTCTTGTAAAAGCCCTCTCTGGAGGCAGAATCCTAACAGGAAAGGAAATGGAGATGGAGCACCTGAGTGGCTCAGTCGGTTAGCTGTCTGCCTTCGGCTCAGGTCATGATCCCAGGGTCCTGGGATCGAGTCCTGCATCGGGCTCCCTGCTCAGTGGGGAGCCTGCTTCTCTTTCTCTCTCTGCCCCTCCTCCTGCTTGTGTTCTCGGTCTTGCTCACTCTCTCTCTCAAATAAATAAATAAAATATTAAAAAAAAGGA
This sequence comes from Neomonachus schauinslandi, assembly GCF_002201575.2. Lineage (NCBI taxonomy): Eukaryota > Metazoa > Chordata > Mammalia > Carnivora > Phocidae > Neomonachus > Neomonachus schauinslandi. The sequence goes on from NC_058414.1 coordinate 56,853,542, forward strand.
AATGGGGACTGATGCCTTTCCTTAAACACAGTTGACCCAGAGCGGAATCTCTTCAACATTAAAACGGTAGTGTATTGTTGTGAAGGCTCTAAGACGAGGGTGAAAAGGCATCAGAAGAAGCCAGGTGTCCAGCGGAGATGGTGAGACATGGCGACACCTAATGGAAAGGTGGCATCTTTTTCACTTATCTGCTTCCTCCACATACAGCTTGCGGGCCTGTCTCCAGGCTCAAGCCCCAGCTCCTGGAATCTGGCCACATCTCCAGAAGGGAGAAGAGGTTAGGTGTATTTTGTTTGAGGGTTGACCACTTCTTCTAACATAGCAAAAAAACCCAAATAAATTACAAACAAAAAAACCCAAGAAAGCTATAGCAGTTGTTTTCTAATAAAAATACACTCCTGTCCCCTTACTGTTACAAAGGCTCTGCCCACTGTGAGGTTAGTTAAAAATCTTCCTGCACGTTCTTCTAGGAGCACATGAGATTTCTCTTGGCTTTTGTGTGGGAAATATGGAAAAACATATCTATTTGGTTTATGAAATTGTATATTGTTACAGTGAATCAATAACTCTGTAGATTGGGGGTATAGCTCAGGGGTAGAGCATTTGACTGCAATAACTCTGTAGATCTTCGATAAAACCAGTTTTGTTCTGTTTAGGATGCCCTTGTGGCTTTGATATAAATTCCAGTCTAGTTCATGATTAACAAGTTCATTGTGTTAATCAGCCTTTGACACGGGGTGGTAAGGAAACCCAAAACTATGCTACTGAAAGCCCCCCCACCCCCATTTTCATTTTAGAGAATTCTCCAAGATCTCTGAGAAAACTCGAGAATGATGTAAACTATACTTGTATTCCTTATTTCACCATTGGGAAAAGTACGTAACCCCTTCTCTTTCTACCCCCGCGTATAGTCCACAGACTCTCAGCCAGTAGTTTGCTTGTCAGAGAGGAGACTGCCTATAGGTATGCAGACCAAGCTTAACATTGTGAAAATCTTTTCCTGTTGATCTAAGAGAGAGCTTTATTAAGGTATAGAATTGAAAACACAACATTTGATTGCTCCATAGGTAGGATCTGCAAACTACTGCCGCCTGTTTTTGCAGATAAAGTTTTGCTGGAACATAGCCATCTGCATTCGATTACTTAGCATCTGTGGGCTTTCTCACTATAAATTGCAGACTTGCATAGTTGTAACAGAGACCGTTTGGCCTACAAAACCTCAAATATATACTATCTGACCCTTCACAGAAAAAATTTGCCAAGCCCCGCTCTATAGAATTCTTTGTTTCACAGACATTTTGTATTTTAAATCCATCAGAGCTGTTCTCAGTGGTGGATCTCTCTGGGCATCTCCATTCCCTCCATCTCACTGCCAACCAGCATCCTCCTCCGGCCCCTCATGGCCACTCTGCTCCCCCCCCACCCCCAGCCTCTGACTCACCAGGGCTCCAACTCTTGCCAGACTCTGCCTGGCCTTCCAGTTTGAGTACTTGTCATCATCCAGCTGCTTTGGATTTGCCATGTCTCAAACTCCCAATCCCCAGGTCAGACTGATGTTCACCTTGGTCTGCTCAGCAGTGGACAGGAGGGAAGGAGGAGCAGAGGTTCATCTTTCAGAGACTGTGGGTAGCCAGAGAGATTTGCTCTCAGAGGATTTGGGTACAAGGCCATGAGAGACATATCTGCTCCAGTATGGAACTTCCAAATCACTGAGTGTTGGTATCTTATTTTTCAGGTTGATTGTGTCCTGTGCTGAAGATGTTTCCAGAACAACAGAAAGAGGTATGTCATCACAAATCCAAAAATAAATAATCCATGCATTTTGACTCACTGCAGGTTAGTTCTTCATTCACTAACCATCAATCTGTGGTAGAGAGTCAAGATACTTCAGGGCATCCTAGAGGAGGGCTAACGGAAGTAAAACACCTGCCCTCCTGCCCCCACCGCCCCTGCGCCCCCCATTCCCCAGCATTGGTGTGTCCTCGGCCCTCATTCCTTGGTTCCAGTGACTGAGCTGGCTCTTAGCTCACTCCCACCCTCTGCTTATAAATGTATTTTGTTCCATGACTCAGATTTCTCCAGGCTCTGACTCCCACCCTTTGCTTTGAACAGTCTGCCTCTGGCTTTCTTGGTTTTCTCCTCTGTTGCCTCATACGTGAATCCCCCTACCTCTGGTAACAACCCAGGGGAACTGTCTGCCCTTAGTTTCAGTTTTACCTTGCTTATTGCCTCTTAGATCTGTTGGCTTGGTTTCACACAGTTCAGAGAACACTGTCCTTTCCTGAACCCAGCCTGATTGATCTCCCAGGCCTCCAATCTCAGCTTCTGGAGCTTCATCTAACTGGGAAGAGGGTAGGACAATCCCCACACCAACCCTTTGCTGAGTGACCCTCTCTTGAAAGTTTTGTTTGTTTGTTTGTTTTGAGAGGGAGGCGGGGGGAGGGGCAGAGGGAGAGAGAGAATCTTAAGCAGGTTAAGCAGGCTCCGTGCCCAGCGAGGAGCCTGACACGGAGCTCTATCTCACGACCCTGAGATCATGACCTGAGCGGAAATCAAGAGTCTGAAGCTTAACCAACTGAGCCACCCAGATGCTCCTTATAAGTACCCATTTGTCCTACTCTGCCTACTACTGTTCCACGCACATTGTCACTAGGTGAGCCTAATGAAACTGAATAGTGGCAGAGGAACTTTTTAGGGAGTACACACACACACACACACACACAGGTGGCCACATGGTCCTTCGTTTGCCTTGCCCAAGTTTAAAGCACTATATAACCCAAAAAATCCTTTTCAGAGAATCCTTCCAGAAGCTTCTTTGTTAGATATCACATCCTTTCTTTCAGCCCTATCTTTGGGTTCAGATTCTTCTCATTAATCTAACCCACTTCCACCGTTTAATTCCATGTTGGGCTCCGCATTTTCTTTTTTATTTTCCTTTTTATTATTTTTTGGGCTCCCCCATTTTCAAAGACAGTGTTTTGGTTTATTTGTTTTTTAACTTTTTGGGTATAACTTATATACAGTAAAATGCATCAAATGCCCTAATCTTATGTGTATAGCTCAGCAGATTATCTCTTATGTGTACACCTGTGTAACCACACTCAGATTGAGGTGCAGATGTTTCCAGCACCCCAGAAGGTACTGTGTGTCCCTTTCTAGTCAGTCCCCCTATTTTCCCTATAGAGCTAACCCCATACGATACCAAGACTTTTCTCCTGTCTCTGTATTAAATAATACTGGGATCAAGCTGTTTCTTTCAGGAAATGCCTTCTCTGTGAAGTTGGCCAAACTGCAGGTCCCCACATGACTTCTCTCACTGCTGACACTAATTACAATTTCAGGAGTTCCTCAAACCATCCTCAGTTTTAATAATTTACAAGAAAGACTTACAGAACTCATGGAGACAGCTGTTATACTCACAGTTATGGTTTATTACAGGGAAAGGACACAAATTCGAACCAGCCAAAGGAAGGGATGCAGAGGATAGAGTTGGGGAGGGGTCCAAGTCCACATGTGGAGCTCCAGCTCATCTTCTCCTTATGGAGTTGCTGGAGTTAAGCTGCCGCCATTGATGCGTAATGATATGCATAGGGGAGCTCAGTAGGGCCTTTGGTATCCAGTTTTTACTGGGGCTCAGTCGCAAACTGCCTGTGTGGCTGACTTTTAGTCTCCAGTCCTCCTGGGGTCAGGCTAATATCGTTAGTCTCCAGTTCCTCCAAAGGTTGCAGTTGGTACACTGTGGTCCTAAACCCCCATCATATTTGCATTGTTGGCCAAAGCGCAGGCTAGCAAAGTTACTCTTGTCAGGCAGGATATGCCAGGGGCCTAGAGATCACCTCCCAGGAGCCGAGGGCAGAGGCCAGACCTCCCTCCGGGTGAGGTGAATTCTTCACTACACACCTACGTCGGCCTGACGGGAGTGGGGGTGTGATCGCCGGCACATTCCCAAGGCACTTTTTTTTTTTTTTAAAGATTTTATTTATTTATTTGACAGAGAGAGACACAGCAAGAGGGAACACAAGCAGGGTGAGTGGGCGAGGGAGAAGCAGGCTTCCCATGGAGCAGGGAGCCTGACGCAGGGCCCGATCCTAGGACCCTGAGATCATGACCTGAGCCGAAGGCAGACCCTTAACCCACTGAGCCACCCAGGCGCCCCATCCAAAGGCACATTTTAAAAGTTGTTCTTTTAGGGGGAAAAAACTGCCAATGAAAGCAACAAGGGCTTTTTTTTTCCAATTAGAAGAAGGTTTATTTTAAATTTTAAAAATTTTTAATTTTCTAAATTTTTTGCTTAGTTGGTTCAATCACTTGATTTTTATTACAAACTCACTTCAATTAAAAACTACACAAATTTTAACCAACTACATAAAGTATTTTATTGACCTTGCAAAAGTCCTTTAAAGATTTTATTTATTTATCTATTTGATGGGGAGAGCTTGGTGGGGGGGAGGGGCAGAGGGAAAGGAGGGAATCTTTTTTTTTTTTTTTAAGATTTTATTTATTTATTTGACAGAGAGAAACACAGCGAGAGAGGGAATACAGCAGGGGGAGTGGGAGAGGGAGAAGCAGGCTTCCCGCCGAGCAGGGAGCCCGATGCCGAAGGCAGACGCTTAACGACTGAGCCACCCAGGCGCCCTGAAAGGAGGGAATCTTAAGCAGCCTCTGTGCTCAGTGTGGAACCCAACCCGGGGCTCGATCTCACGACCCTGAGATCATGACCTGAGCCGAAATCAAGATTTGGACGCTTCACTGACTGGAGCCACCCAAGTGCCCCCAAAAGTCCTTTATTATAAATAATTATATAATAATATAACATTAAGGAATTTTAAACTAGAAAGTCCTTCAACTGAAAAGGAAAAAAATAGGAGAAAGATTAAATGTTTGGAAGTTTAGCCTCTGTCAGCAAGAACAAGCATAGTCAGGCTAGGTTCTGGATGTATTGTAATATAGTGCTTTTCATCACATATCAGCCCATTGTCTACCCGTGGCCAGAATGATCTCCTGGCGTCTAACACATTGCTCTGAGAACAAAGCCAAAACTCCTAAATGTGGTTTCTAAGGCCCTGTTTGATTGGACCCTGCTTCCTTCCCTAGGCTCGTCTTCTGCCTCTCCCTCTCCCTTGATGTACTTCTCACCTCTTATTCTGGAGCTTGTTCTGCAGATTTGAATGCTTTGTGCACCCTGGGCCCCTGGGCTTTCCCAGATGTTTCTCCCACTGCTTGGAATGATCTCTCTTCCCCCAGACTTCACTCTTTGTTGACTGGCTAACTCCTCCTTATCCTCAGGCCTCAGCTTAGAAGCCAAGAAGAGGCTTTTCTAAAGAATCAATTTCACAAGGTATTTTTATCTCACCACCTACCCTGTAGTCAGTGCAGTTAGAAGTGGAGGAGGTTTTGGTTGAGCCTTTAAATATCCTACTGCCTGCTTGATGTTTAGTGGAAATAGCTCAGGTCCCACCTGACTGCATATGTAAGGGCAGAATGTGCTATCATGATTGTTCTAGCATCTAGACGGAGGACGCAATGTATGTAAAGCACTTTCCACTCAGTGCCCATAGCAGACTTTACTGATTAATCTTGACATTGGCACATGAATCGAGACCTATTTACCATCCTTGCTTAAAATTCAGACAGCTTAGGAGTGACATGTTGGTTCTACCTAACTGGTAGCTCCAGCCTAGAAGTTTGGCAATTTTTTTTTTTTTAATAGATGTGGGGGGTGGGTAACCAAATGGAGTCTCTCTTGTTAAAATAGCTTTATTATTGCAATAAATCTAGAGAGAGGAGAGCAGGGAGTGAGAGTCTCCCTTGTTAGTTAAACACGTTCCATTTGCACATTGGTTTGGATTCCCAGGAGAGCAGTATCCAAGCTGATGGATCTTCCCCATAAAAAGGCCTTGGTGTTGGGCCATTGTAAAATTAAAATGAATTCCGATTCATTCATGCATGCAACTTTAATTTACAATTAAAATATTATGGTTACATATTTTAATAAGAATAATTAGATGGACCCAACTGAATCAACTCTCCTGTTTAATGAGACAGAACCCAGAATCCTAATGAAAAGGCAGGTGGCTGTGTTAGGAAACACGTTTCAGGCTGTCTTTCATGGAGTCAGGCATTTTCATCCTCTTTATATTCCAATGTCCAGAGCAAGCAGTTTGGTTTTTTCTGCATTGCTAAAGACCCTCGCTTCCTGCCACGTTGAGCTCCTCTTCTGTGATGTGTGAATAAATAGTTCGCTCCTGCTGGACCGTGTTTCATGGGGTCCCACACTCTGGTCCCTCCAAGGCACTGGGTTTGTTCCTCTGCCCCGGGCTCCTGTGGTGTAAACGGGGTGGCCCTGCCTATGTGATATGACTCCGAGGGTGGGCTGAAACCCCTTTTGTGTGTGTGGCTTTTGGGGGTGGGATGTATATCTCCCTTGCTGTCCCGGATCACGATGGCTGAATTCTGCCTTGAGAAATTTATACCTTTAGGATAAGGGTTTTTCTCCCATTGTACATACTTCACACTTGACACCTTAGTGGCAGTAAATCCCTCAGCTCTGTGGCAGCGGATATCCTGACTGGAGCTGACACAGGGCGGCCCAGGGGAATTCCAGGCACCATGAGGACCCTGTCACCCAGGGAGGAGACAGGGCCCTGCAGGGACGGACATGAGGGAAACTTAACAGTTGCATGTTCGGGATATGCTTGTGCTGACCCATGGTAACTTTTTGGGCTCGCTCTAGGAAAGCATGGTTTTGTTATTGGGAAACTGATTGGAAACTGACTGGGCTGGAACCAATGAATATCATTAAAGAATATCCCGTAAGCAAGCCCTCCCCCTGGGTCCTGTGATGCTCGGGACTTGGAAGGAAGTGACAAGACAGAGCACTCTCCTACTCCCTACAATGAATTGTTTTGTTATTCCTTCCTCCTTCCTTCCTTGCCTGTGTGATGTGATATTATAATAGGGGAAACTAGATGTAGGATATATGGAGATTGTTCTGTATATCTCCAACTGTTCTAAAATGAACACTTTTAAAACAAACTACACCGAATTATATCTGCTCACACATAGCGGTTTCTAAAAGATTGTGCAGTAAATAAAGCAAGGTATAAAACTGTATTTATGTTATGCTTCCATTTGTGTTAAAAAGTATATATATAATATATAACAATATAATGTATAATATGTTATATATAATATATAACATATGATATACAATAATGTGTGTATAATATAAAATATATATAATATAATATATGTATAATATAAAAAATATATAAAAGTCCTGGCTTAGGTGGGCAAAAAACTGGGAGTCCAGTAGGTAGGGGGCTTCATTTTCATGGTGTACTCATCTGTTTTTGAAATTTTTATATATATCTCTTTCTTTTTTTTTTTTTTTTAAAGATTTTATTTATTCATTTGAGACCCAGAGATACAGAGAGAGAGAGCATGAGCAGTGGGAGAGGCAGAGGGAGAGGGAGAAGCAGACTCCCTGACGAGCCAGGAGCCCCATGTGGGACGTGATCCCAGGACTCTGGGATCATGACCTCAGCTGAAGGCAGACGCTCAACCATCTGAGCCACCCAGGCGCCTCTATATATCTCTCTTAATTACATACATGTTTTATTTTTATAATAATGAAAAAGTCATATTTTTTAAGGTTGATAAGGTTAGTGTTATGTTCATGGCATCAGTAAATGTTGAACAAATGGCTAACATTTCAGCTCTATGTTTCTGACTTGCTTTCACTTTCGGGTCCCACATTTGTTCCCTTTCATAAAGCGGTCTGCTTGGGATGACCGCCCTGCCCTACTTCCCTCCCTTCTTTCCTTTTACTTTCTCCGGTTTTAACTCTTCATTTATGAAATTTTAAACATACACAAAGCAGAGAGAATAATATAATGAACCCTTATGTACCTAAGGGTTCAACAATTAACACATTATTAATTCATGACCAAACTATCCCCCACCACAATCCATTTCCTCCTGGTCTCAGACAGTGAATTATTTTGAAACAAATCTAGACATTGTGTATTTTTATCTGTAAGTATTTCAGTATGCATGTGTAGCAAATGACCCTTCTTAGGAATAAACCATATTATCACACCTTAAATAATTAGCGTTAATTCTTTCATAACATCAAATATTCAGTGTTCAAGTTTTTCTGATTCTTTTGGGGGGGGGGGGACGTATATATATTTTGTTGTTCTAATCATGATCCAAATATAGACCACACATTGCATTGGGTTAATATATTGCTTAAAGTCTGTTCTGCTTTTTTCCCCTTTTGCAGTTTGTTGAAGAAACTGCATTGGGGCGCCTGGGTGGCTCAGTTGTTGGGCGTCTGCCTTCAGCTCAGGTTGTGATCCCAGAGTCCTGGGATCGAGCCCCGCATCGGGCTCCCTGCTCAGCAGGAAGCCTGCTTCTCCCTTTCCTACTCCCCCTGCTTGTGTTCCCTCTCTCGCTGTGTCTGTCTCTGTCAAATAAATAAAAATCTTAAAAAAAAAAAAAAAGAAACTGCATCTTTTGTTTATAGAGGTTTTCACAAACTGGATTTTGCTGATTGTGTCCTTTTGGTGTAGTTTAACACAGGTTAGCTTACTTCTTATTGCAAAAGATGAGTTTTTCCCACTGTACTTTTCCTAATGTGTTATGAGATACAAAGGTAACTCCTTAATTTTGGATGCCACTTGTGTAAAGAAGCTTGCAACATAATGAACTGTTGTAAGTCATATAAAAGGCAGGTCTAAGTGAATCTCATCCATAGTTACTCCTGAAGTAGTAAAAGCTTTCTTAAAAATCATCATTCAAAACTGCCAGAGCATGGCATTTAAATACCCTCCAAGCTATAAAGTGGCAAGTAACATCTTTTGTAGTATGTCTTTTAGGTGATTTGTCATAACTATTATTAGGAAGCAGGAAGCTTACTTGATACCTTCTTTCTGCCTTTCAAGCTTGTTATTTGTAAAGAATGTAGTGTGTAAAATGGGCTAAATTTTAGTTTTAAGATTGTTATGTGGGAGCCCCGAACAGAACCCTGGTGAATAAGCCATTGGTTAAATTCTCCAATTTAGAACCGTTCCTAGCACAGACTCAGTGCTCTTTAATCGAATGAATGAATGAACGAGTCCTTAGTTTAAATACATAAGCATGTAAAACATACTTTGGAATAGGGGAAAATAAACGTCCTGAGAAAGTGAACACAAAATGAAACAAGTCTTCATTTTTGTGGTAGAAAATTCTCATCAAGCCTCTGAACAATTAATACTCATTAACACCTAGAGGTTCTGATTCATTAGCCCTTGTCCCCCCACTCATCTTTCTGTAATCTGAGTAAATATTCTTACGATGAGCACATAGTTATGTTTACTGTACTATAAAGCTGGGCTACAGTGAAAATTAAAGAAAAACACACACCTATCAAAATGGCTAACACACACTATAGCAATACCAGCAGCAGCTGTGGTGGGCCCAGGGGTATCACACGATGGCGGCGAGCCACATTTCCCTGATGGCTAACGACGCGCCACTTTTCACGTGCTTGCTTGCCATCTGTGTGTCCTCCTTGGTGAAACGGCTCTTTGGGTGTTTTACCTGTTTCCTAATTGAATTCGTTTTTTCTTTAAATGTTGTTTTGAGTGGTGCCTATGTGGCTCAGTCGGTTCAGCGTCTGCCTTCGGCTCAGGTCATGATCCCAGGGTCCTGGGATCGAGCCCCGCATCGGGCTCCCTGCTCAGTGGGGAGCCTGCTTCTCCCTCTGCCCCTCCCCCTGCTTGTGTTTTCGCTTTCTCTCTCTTTCTTCCTCTCTCAAATAAATAAATAAAATCTTTAAAAAAATGTTGAGTTTTGAAAGCTCTATATAGGTTCTAGGTACAAGTCCTTTGAGGATGTGTGATTTGTAAATATTTTCTTCCAGTCTGTCATTTGTCTTTTCAACTTCTTTGAGGGGTCTTTTGCAGGGGAAACTTTTAGTTTTGGTGAGGTCCCATATATCACCATTTCCTTACGTGGATTATCCTTTTGGCATCAGTCTTTGAACTCTTTGTCTAGGCCTAGGTCCCAAACATCTTCTCTTATATTTTTTTTCCTGATAGTTTTATGTTTACATTTAAATCTGTGATCCATTTTCAGTTAATTTTTGTAGAAGGTGCAAGGGTCAGGTTGAAGGTAGATGTCAAATTGCTGCAGAACCACTTGTTGAAAGGCTGTCTGTCCTTTATTGAATTGTTTTTACACGTTTGTCAATAATCAGCTGGGCATATCTGTATGGGTCTATTTTTTTTTTTAAAGATTTTATTTATTTATTTGACAGAGAGAGACTGCACAAGCAGGGGGAGGGGCAGGCAGAGGGAGAGGGAGAAGCAGGTTCCCCATGGAGCAGGGAGCCCGATGTGGGGCCTGATCCCAGGACCCCAGGATCATGACCTGAGCTGAAGGCAGATGCTTAACTGACTGAGCCACCCAGGCGCCCCAATGTATGGGTCTATTTCTGGGTTTTCTGTTCTGTTCCATTGGTCTGTGTGCCTCTTCCAGTACCATATGGTCTTGATTACTGTAGCTATCTAGTGAGCCTTGTCATCAGGCAGAGGGATTCTTTTCACTTAGTTCTTTTTCAAAATTGTTTTGGCTATTCTAGGGTCCCTTTCCATGTAAATTTTAGAATAAGCTCATCTGTGTCTTCAGACCATCTAACTGGGATTTATACAGGAATTACATTAAACCTATAGATCAATTTGGGGAGAATTGATCTCTTTACTGTGTTGAGTCTTTCAATTCATGAACACAGTATAGACATACACTTACATAGATATAGACAAAGAACTATATGCTTCTTTGATTTCTTTCAACTGCATCTTGTAATTTTCAGCATACAGCATCTGCACATCTTTTGTTTTTGAAACATCTTTGTAGTCAATTGGTTGGTTAATTCTTAAACATTTCATGAGGACTTACTATGTGCTAACACTGTGCTTGGGGCTAGAAATATAAAGATGGAATAGAAAGCCTTTGAGAAGTGCATGTTTTTTGAACTGATAGTTTAGCTAATAGCAAAGATTATAATTTTTCTCCTCCAAAATAATACAATACAGTGAAAATGGAAATTATCTGAGATTTATCATGCTAAAAGAACTGCGAGATATAGTATGTTTGAGAGCACAGGTTTTGGAGCAAGGTTTGAGTTTGAAACCTAGCTCAGCCTATTGGCCATTTGACTTTGGGCCAGTTGCTTAAGCTTTAGAAGCCTTACTTTCCTTATTTGTATAATGGGTGATAATATTATTGACCCTTTCGGATTGTTGTAAAGATTAAAGAGAAACGTGTAAAACACTTGTCACAGTGCCCTATACAATACAGTTATTTTTGTTGTTAATTTCATCTCATGTCCAGGCTAAGGAAAAGAAAGAAGACAAGGTAGATGGATAAATGGACAAAGGTTGAACCTGGGGTGGTGGTGGGGGAGGGGGGAAACAGAGTGCATTGAAATCAAAGAGCAATTATTATAAGAGAACACAGGAATTAGATTTTTCAAAGAGTCTAGCAGTCTCTCTTTCTTCAGAAGCCTTTTCCCACATGGAGAACAGTAGGGATCAGTTAGTTTAAATTTTTAATTCTACTCTGCCTGGCTTCTTCCTTCATACTAGATATAGTCATTAGGCCCAAGAAGTCATTAAAGTGTTTAATAAGGTTATTAAATTGACTAACTGCTGCTGCTGAAGCAATTTTCATAGGAAATCCATATGATTCTAGGTATGGAACTCAGAGCTGTCCTCTGTGGCTGACAGGCTGTCAACATTCCTTTGAAGGATGGTGGGCAGCATCGTGAGGGATGCGTCTAATTAAGAGATTATAGGTGAATCTTGGCTTCCTGGGTGTGCTATTCATAGCTGGAAGCGCGGTGAAACTTCACTAATTCCTACTAATTGCGGGGTGGGGGAGGGGAGGCCCATCTGAATTATAGAATATTTTAAAAATAAATGTACTTTTATTACTTTCAAGTACATATTTTAACTCCAACTAGGCAAACAAATTGTCTGGTACAGGTCTTAGGGGACCCAAGTTATTGAAGCTATCAGAATGATTTTCAATTATTTCTATGTAAATAGGTGCTTCTGGAGTTCTTTAGGGTGCTCGAAAACAGTTTGTTCTCATAGATCTTAAACATTGCTCATGTAGCCATATGCTGTTAATTGGCACACCCTTAGAGGAAGGGGGTTTGTTAAATTAAGATAAACTTTAGACCAGCTGCTAAATAACTTACCGTTAATTCACGGAGTCCAAGAACCCAAGTGGATGAGGATTTTATTTCAATTGAAGTTTGATCTCGTTTTTGTTTTTTTTTTTCCTGAAGGCAGTTCATTCATTCCTGCAGGCATTCATTTATTCATTAAGTGATATTAATGGAATGCATTGACTGTGCCAGGCTCTCACGTCCTACGCTCCCCTGAGGGAGCTCAGCATCCGGTAGAGGAGGCCTGTGGGCATTAGACAGCCCAGTAAGTTGTGGTGAGGAGGGACAGGGCCCAGGTGTGTGCCCAGAGGCATGAGGGGCTCGGAGGAGGTCAGGTTAATCAGAGTGGGTGAATCAGAGGATTGCCAGAGACTGAGCTGCATTTTGAAAAATGAATTGGAGTTAGCAGAAAATGAGGGCAAGAGGAAATGATGACGAAGAAGAAAGCGCATAAGGGGGTAGGGACAGCAGTCCAGGCAGAGGGAACAATATGTTCAAAAGCACGGAGGTGCAAACTGGCATGTCGTGTAGGGGGACTTTTGTTTAGCCTTTGGAGATGAGTAGAGTAAAAATCATGAAAGACTATTGTGCTAGCTAAGGAGTCTGAACTTGATCTTGAAGGTTAGGGGGCAGGTTTTGAAGGACTTTTAGCAGGAAAATGACATCACCAGATGTGTGCTTTGGGGCCATTCTTGTCTTAGTGTGGGGGATGAATTGGATACAGGCCCAGAGATCCACCAGCAGCCCATGCATTAATGTTGGACAAGTGGGCCTTGAACCAAAGCAGTAGCAGGGGGAATAGGGTGGTGGGGAGTTCAAAGGAGGGTGAATCTTGAGAACTTGGTCAGTGTGGATTTGGGAGGTGAGTCAAAGAGAGAAGTCAGGGGTAACTGGATTTCTGGCGGGTTTGCTGGAAATGAGATGGGAAGCAGGATGGTGTGGCAAGGGTGTGGACTCTGTGCTCGTGGGACCTCTAGGCAAGAGGCTGGATATGTATGTGGAGAGATCCCTGGACTGGGACAGAGATGGAATCCTCAGTTCATGCTGGGTGCTTGAAGCCACATGTTTGGGTGAGATCCTCCTGGAAGTGCAACAGGGTATGAAGAATAGCAGCCAGGATGGCCCTCGGGCCGCAGCAGTGTTTAAGAGAGTGAGAAAGGAAAAGCTCACCATCCACAAAAGAATAGTGACATTTAGCACTCCTACCAAGTTAAAGATTTTCAAGATTGAAAAAAATACTTGGAGTCTTAGCACCATAGTTGACTTTGAGTGTGTATTTAAAAAGCATTGCTGTTCTTAGAAGACTGTTTTTCACCCCAGCATAGTTTTAGAATATGTATTCAACAGACCCTTCCCTATGTAAAGATTAGACTTAATGAGTAATAATAATAGTAGAGTCTGAGAATTCCAGGCCACTGAGATGAAGAAAAGACTTCTTTACTGTAATTTGTCACTACGCTGTCCATTCCTTCTACAAATATTATGAGGGGCTTGCTCTGAGCAAGTGCTATGAAGTCTTTAGGTCAGTCTATATTTCGCTGAAAAATGACAGAGTGTTTGCCGCTGGGTTCTTAAATTAATAGTTTGTACTTTAAAAAATACATACAGTTGGTTTAGCTTAATTGCTTATTGCCAATGTCTGTGGGAAGGTCTCAATGCTTTGAGTTTATAAGCATTTTCCTTTCTGTGTAATAATACTTTACATTCACGTAGCACTTAAACATATATATTTTTAGGGAGAGCACGGGCGGGGGGTGGGGGTGGCGGGGAGGGGCAGAGGGAGAGAGAGAGAATCTTAAGCAGGTTAAGCAGGCTCCTTGCCCAGGGAGGAGCCTGACACGGGGCTCGATCTCACCACCCTGAGATCGTGACCTGAGTGGAAATCAAGAGTCTGACGATTATCCGACTGAGCCACCCAGGTGCCCCTACATTCACGTAGCACTTAATGAACAACTTCTCAGCATTTTCACCAATGTTTTATAATTTGATATTCCTAACAAACAGCTGAGATAGGTTGGAACAGGTATTATCCCCATTTACCAGATGTGGAAAGAGAGGCTCAATGAATAAGTTCGTAATTTAGAAAGTGGTAAACCAGCATTTATCCCTAGTCTTGTGACCATAAGTCAGAGCTCTTTCCGTGAAGCAGGACATGTTACTCAAAGCGTACATGTTCACAGTTGGGCAGTGGCAAGTAAATAGGGGGAAAAAGCCTTGATTTTTTTCAGAACTATTTGTCATTGCTACCATCATCAATGAACAGTATGTCGAGTGGCCAGGGGGTTTGTGACACTGTAGTCATTGTGGGTTTTATAGTTTTAGTTCAGAATCTTTCTTTTTTTTTTATCACAAGTTTGCGGCATGTTGACAAGTGGGTTTCCTTTTCACTCTTGTCTCATCTGTGTAAAGGTCCACTATTTCAGTAACGGGTACATGTCTTGTGCTGTTTATATAGAACATTCAGCCATCGGAAATATTTAATTTCCCTTTTGGTATATTCAAGAACTCCTGTCTCTCCAGTGGAAAAATGGAGCAGCCAGCACCCTGTGAGGGCGCATGGCTTCCATGTGACCCGATGACTGGGTGCTCTGGCCCACGGGGCAGGGAAGGGTGGCACAGGATAACCTTGGCCGCTGTTACCAGCCTTCTGCCTTGCTCAGCGTGGGCCCCACTGACTTCTCCATTAGGCATAGTGGTGACCAGGGCCCACGTGGCTTTTAGAGGCCCGTGAAAATGTTTTAATTTCTTTTAAAATCGGAAAAATAAAATGCACTTTGAGATCAGAGGAAAGGTTTTATTACATAACATTAATATATTCATCTTCATGTCAGTGTAGTCATAAAGTATGCTTTTTAATATTTTTGTGTGTGGCAGAAAGAGCCCATGAAGGCAAAAGTACCCAGGGCCCAGGAAAGTCAGAAGGCAGCCCTGAGTGTATGTGTGGGTGGGGGATTTGGAAGGATAAACGAGGTCTACTCTGAACTCTGGTCTTCTCTTCCTAACCTATTTGCCCTTCTGTTCATTGATTCGTTGATGACCGGTTCATTCCTTCTAAGAACTCTGGGTGTGTGCAAAGTACTCTGGGGAAATGAGTTACACACACACACACACACACACACACACACACGCTGACAGGAGGCCGAGGTGGAATGTGCACAGACTAAGGCATCGTGCCTGGATTTTCTTCCAGTTTCCATCTCTGGGTGGCTGCTCTTAGACTTTAATGTGCTTTTGAGAAATAATGGCCAAACATGTTTAGAGCATCACTATATTGTTATGTTGTTTTTATTATCCATCTCTGTATGACTTTAAAAATACATAATGAAAAAATTTTAAAGTAAGACTTTGGGAAAGATTAACTCATAATCCCTGGAGACTGAGGCAGGCAGTGGGGCAGAAGTCTCAAATTCAAGAACAAAGTGCATGTGGCCTTAGAAGGTGACACTTGATAGGTGGCAGAAGGGAATGTGAACTATTTTTTTTTTTTTACTTTAAAAAAATCCTCTGAAAAATTCTCATTTTATGATCTGTGTAACAGAATGGGAGGTGCTATGTCCAGAAAACACCATAATCTCTCTTCTGTTTCTGCTCTAGAGCGTTCATAGCCTGCCTCTCAGATGTGCCAAAACGAGGCAGTAACAAATGCCTAAAATTTCAGCTTTGATGCCCCATTTTTAGACAAAAAGTTTAAATGTTTAAAATTAAATTCAATTAGGGGCACCTGGCTGGCTCAGTCGGTAGAGCATGCAACTCTTGATCTTGGGGTTGTGAGTTTGAGCCCCATGTTGGGTATAGTGATTATTTGAAAATAAAATCTTTAAAAAAAAATTCAGAGTGCCTGGCTGGTGCAGTGGGTAGAGCATGCAACTCTCGATCTTGGGGTATTGGGTTTGAGGCCCATGCTGAGTGTAGAGATTACTTAAAAATAAAATCTTTAGGGGTGCCTGGGTGGCTCAGTTGGTTAAGTGTCTGATTCTTGATTTTGGCTCAGGTCATGATCTCAGGGTGGGGTGGGGGAAGACTGAGCCCTGCGGGGGCGGAGGCTGGGGCTCTCTGTGCTCAGCAGGGAGTCTGCTTCTCCCTCCCCCTCTCTTCCTCCCTCCACCCCCCCCCATGCTTGCTTTCTCTCGTGCACAGTCTCTCTCAAATAAATAAAATCTTTAAATAAAATAAAATAATTAAATTCATTTAGCAAATTTATGATGACCAAGTGAATAAATTATACTTTAAAATTTATTATGCCAAACATGATCATTGTTTGTTGTACATGCTTTCATATTTTTAAACTAAGCTTGTTTAGTAAAGAGCACTTTTTGGAAAGTATTGTGTTTTAAACTTTATCCTGTATTTCCAATTCTTATTATCTTTAAAAAGGAACAAGATTATCTGCCATGAATTTTTTTTAATATTGCTTTTACCTATAACAGGAGGTTATTATGAAGATGAAATGATTTACTATATGGAAAAATATATTTTAAAAATGGAAAAGTATTGGATAAAAGGTGTTCATCTTTCTATTAATAAGTTATTGCTGCTTATTCTCATGAAGCTTGGCTGCCTACACAAAGTCGTTTTCATCTCCCATTGCTTGCTTTTCATATGACCTTCGCTACTCTCTTATATTTTGTTCTAGGGAGTGATTTAGTTTTCCTGTAGAGAGATAAAGAAAGTAAGAAATGGCTGCTTTTAAGATTTGAGAAAATCTGAACATATTTTTCATGATTAGAAATGAAAACTCAGTTTTCGAGTACAATTTCTTATCCTCCTGTAACCTGTAAGACTACCGAGAAGGGCACCAAGCTTGGTTTTGCATTATTTTAAAAATTCCATTTGTGGCACAGTGCTTTTGGACTTCCTGTGGTGCCTGATTCATTAGATTTACTTCTTGTTTTTTAAAGAATTCACGACCGCAGCTCATTTCAGTTTTGCTTTGGTACCATCGCTTCTCTCTGCTCTTTCCAGCTCTGCTTGTGATTCTGAAACACATCTCTTTGTTTATGATGCCCTTACAGGAGTTTGTAAGCGTCTGGGTTCGAGATCCTCGGATTCAAAAAGAGGACTTTTGGCATTCTTATATTGACTATGAGATATGTATTCATGTAAGTATGCAGTCAATAGTCTGCATAGATCATAGTGATTTTTAGGTGGCGTCCATCTGATGGGACTCTCTGTTATACCTAAAATTTAAATTTGGATAGAATTCTCTGAAGAACTCAGAGAACTGAATTTGAATGATTACAAGTAATGCCTGTATCTCAAACGAAGTGGTCAGATGGCTCCGAAAGCTGGAAAATTACTCATTTGAGTTCCTTATTGTACCTTTGCTAATATTAATATTTTAATGTTTATTGCCTTAATGTATGAATATGTGAGTACATCTGAAATTCACAGTTAAAGCGTATTTATAGCTCATTAATGGTATTTCTTTATGATCTGTTATAGCATATTTCTGGGTAATATATTGCCTGATAAATCTTAGGTTTTGAGAGGATGTAGAGCTCTCTGGAAAACTGATGTGCAGTGGTTTTATATGTAGAATAAGAAAGTAGGAAATGAACATGTGCAATTATTTTGCCTTAGTCCAGATTCTGAGTAATTAATGTAAGTAAATAACTAGAAATGATGTACTTTATTTGGAAATAATACTTTATTATAATCTCTTGAGTTATGCTGTGTGGTGTGTGGCCTTCTGTGATCATCTTGAACGAGGGTCAGCAAACTTTTTTTGTAAAGAGCCAGGTAGTAAATGTCTTCAGGTGTCTGGGCCATACATTCTCTCTTGAAACTACTCAATTCCTCCGTTGTAGGGTGAAAAGCAGCCTTACATGTACATGAATACATGTAATTGTGTTCCAATAAAACTTTAAAACTTTATTTGCAAAGACAAGTGGCAGGCTAGATGTGGCCCACAGGTTATGGTTTATTGGCCCCTGATCAAGAAGACAGTCACTTTTCCCATCTGATTTAGTCCAGAATTCTCTTGGGAGCATAGAAATAGACTCAGATTTTATCTGAGTATATAGGTCAAATGAAGTAAAATTTAGCCACCTTTAATTTTCCATTGTAAATAGTTAAATTGGTATATTGGAACCCAAGCATCAGCCATAAAACTTGTTTTCCCTCCTTTCTTCCTTTTTTTTCTTTCCAAGTTCCCCAACTTAGAAAATAAACTAAAAACTCAGAACTGCTTTTTTTTTCTTAAGAACTGCTTTTTTGTTGATTGTGTTGAAGGCCACTGCCAGAGTATGCCTTGTATTTTGATTTTGCTTTGGTTTTACTCATAAAGTCACACCAGCTATGCATTCTGTGTGGAAAACTATAACGTGAGTATTAAGACTAAGCATTTGAAAATGAAATGAAATTTAGTTACCTTTTTAACTTCCTCCAAAAAATGTGTGGGCTGTTATCACACTTTATGGTAGACGTGAAATTTAATTATCCTCAGGGAGTTAATGAAAGCATAGATTTTTCTCTGCTACATAAATAGCATGAGGTGAATGCAGAAATGTCTATCTCAAGCCAGAAATGATAGGTTCCACAAAAATTACTTGGCGGTGTTGTGGCATTTCTCTGAAATGCTAATAAATTGACAGTGTATAAATCTTCTGGGCTTGGTAGATAGCAGAAATAAGCAAATAGATTTAGAGGAGCTTAACAAGTTAGTGATCTCAGCATAGTCTGGTCCTAACTGTCCATACCTGTTTATGATTAGGAGTGGATCAAGGGGGGCGGTGCTACTGGAGAGCTTTCGTCAGCCTCACTCAGATGCTAGACCCATAGGGCTTTGCAGGTAGAGAAGCTGGTGGTTAACCCATTTAAACTAACCTCGAGGGGAAATGACACCAGATGCCTCTGAAATCTTACCATTTATTTGGAATTTTAAATTAGTGGACCGTATATACTCTCCTGACCTTGTCCTGTAAAGGAAGGACTTACAGATGGACCAGATGGATCTCCAGTTGACATCCATGTTATTGACATCGACAGTAATTGGGAACAGAGAAATGAAAGGGAGTTGAAATGGACTGAGTCCGTACCTGAGGTGTCAGGAGTCCCTGCAGTGGCCTGGTTCTCTCTGGGGAGGAAGCACTAAGAAGATGTCTGCCCAGGCTTGTTAGGGCATCGTTCTGGTGTAAATGGCCTGCTATCTTAGTCCCCGAGGGTCACGTTAGGGTGAGGCCCTGGTGTGCTTTGAAATCCACACACAGAATGTTATTGCACCACAAACTCCATCTGGTGCTTTTTGCTGCCATATTGTCAAAGGTGATGGGGTTTAGACCAACAGCTACTTTGGAGGCAGATGTCTTAACCTCTCTGCCTCCTGAGGTTTTCTGAACTTTATCAAGCTCAGGAGTAGCAGGAACTGTGCCACGCATTTCAGGGGAACAGTTTAAGAACTCGGGCACAAAATCACTTACATTTGCCAAGGAAAACTACTACTGGGTGCTTATTAAGTGGCAGAATAATAACAATTTTGAAAGAATATAAATCTTGAGGGCAAACAGTTTTCTCATTTGGCAGTGTAAAGGTTATGAAATAGAATTTTGAAATAGAATAGAGATCTCCTTACAAAGCCAATAGACAAATTTTTGCCAGTCTTGTTTACACAAAGGAGAAAGGAGAAACACCATATTTACCAGTCTTGGGTTTACCTGAAGGAGAATCATTGCTGTTTTGCTTAGGATGGGGACTCCGTCGTAGGTGGCTTTTTCGAAGTCTGCCTTAAGGTAGCTGGAAGGAAACCAGCATCTCCTATCTAATAATAATATTAATAGAAAACATTTGCCAGGTACTTATGAAATAGGTATGTACACCTTCATCCCCATTTTACCGTTCAGCAAACT
The DNA here is from genome assembly GCF_002201575.2 of Neomonachus schauinslandi. NCBI lineage: Eukaryota > Metazoa > Chordata > Mammalia > Carnivora > Phocidae > Neomonachus > Neomonachus schauinslandi. Next base: position 56,873,609 of record NC_058414.1, read on the forward strand.
GGAGTTTGAGTGACCCGCTCTATGGCAGATCCGGGGCTGGCATGTGGTTCCCCACGCAGATGCTTGGCCCTCTGCACCACATGCCTCACTCTACCTTGCACATCCAGTAGAGAAGGAGGATGCTGTTCTCTTGTTTAAAAGTGATTTCAGGACGCCCCAGTGACCCTCTGCACCTGGAGGTCGCAGGTTGAAGAGCTCCCCAGCGTCTAGACAGACAGTCCAGCCCCAACTTCCCCCTGGGCGGTGTGGGCCCCCGCATGGGGGCGGGTACGGATGCTGTGGTGCACACAACCTCTCCTCCACATGGTGGGTCCCCAGCCCCACTCCACGCCCCCCCCCCGCCCGGGACATCCTGATCACAGCCTCAAACAACCAAGATTACACAGTGGAGAATCGCATCCGGATGGGCATGTCTGCCTTGATCCTGATGGTTCTTGGGGTGTTGCTGCTGCCGGCTCGGCAGAGTCAGAGAAGACCCCCCCTCAAGATGCAAACAGGAGATAGACGTAAGAGAGAGAAGACCCACCATTCAGTGAGTTAGAACATTGGAAGTAAAACTGGTGATACCAATAGGTTCTGGAAGAAAATCTGGGCGTAAGATGGGGAAACAGTCTGATGGGAATGTTCAGCATATAAACATGGTTTGGGTGCAGGAAAATGTCTGGGTTGATGCTGTAGCAGCTCTTTTGCAGTTGAACTGTGGTAATTTCCCCCCCCCCCCAAAAAAGTGATTTCAGGATGCCTGGTGATTTGTGTGATCTGTACTGACAGCCATATCAAGGATATGACGGCTCCTTGTGGTGTCATATCAAGGGCTGTAAGAAGGGGTCTCTAATTCCCAAAGGCTTCTGCAGCTACACGGATGGATGGATGGTGTTCAAATGGAAGGGATAACGCTGAGTTTTTATTGGTCATTTAGACTTCAGGATTTGTTTAATTTTTATGATTCATCTTTGAAAGCAGCACTAACAGGTGAGCAAGAGGCTACCTCAGGACTTGCCTTGCCCCAGGACAACACTGCTCATTGATGTCATCCCAGCTGCCTTCAGGGATGTTCTATTGATGGGTTTTGTGCAAGATGGGAGTCTAGCATAAATGCAGATGTATTTTTGGTTTTAAAAAATCCTATTAAAAATGCATATGGGTACATATAGTGAGTTAGAGATGTAAGAAAAAACAATTTTTTTCCCCTTAAGTGAGGCTTAAATGTTTCTTTTTCTTTAAACAGACCAATAGCATGTGTTTTACCATGAAAACATCCTGTGTGCGAAGAAGATACAGAGAATTTGTGTGGCTGAGGCAGAGACTCCAAAGTAATGCATTGCTGGTGTAAGTGATTTAAATAAGTGATATGGAGGAGACTTTATTATTACATTCAACATTTTAAAATTTGTTGTGCATTAAGATATATAATATATGAAGGATTTTGTAGGCTTTCTTCTTGATTACAATATATAGCTTTAGTTGGTTTTGTGGCTGCTGCATCTGAATTCAAAATTTACCACTTGAATTTCCCCAACTCGATGAGTATTGACCATGAAAGGCCTCAAAAATGTTTAAAAATGGGTTTTTCTTTAAGTTAATGAATTTTCTCATGCCCTTATTATATAACTATAATATATGTACCATATAATACACATACAACTATGTGATAGTTACACGATAACTCTCACACATAATTTGCTTTCACTTTGAGGGATTTCTGTCACTAAACCACCTTGATTTGATGGTTAAAAAAATTTTTTCTTTTCTTTCTCATAAGACAACTGCCAGAACTTCCATCTAAAAACCTGTTTTTCAACATGAATAATCGCCAGCATGTAGATCAGCGTCGTCAGGGTTTGGAAGATTTCCTGAGAAAGTAAGTGCACAGAAACTCTTGTGGCCAGACAGGAGTTGTGAGCAAAGTGCTTTGCAAGAGTCGAGTGTGCTGTAATTATGTGGGGGAGAAGATCACCATTCTGAAGTGCTGATGATGATAATCTTGGAGGTGCTGTGCTCAGGAGTTCATTTCCTATATAAGAGCGCCATCTTGTGGCTCACGTCATATGGTGCACATCCGGGACCACATCTTCTAGAAGGAAAACAATGAGCTAATTGAGTCAGATAATAAATCTGCGCACAGTCCCTGAAGCTGTAAAGCAGAGCCAAATTACCTGGGAGTTTAGCTGACAAAAGTAAAATTTGCCGGGAGGCAAATGTGCTTTATTAAAAAGGTACTTCTTAAAAACTGTCTTTATTTACAACATTTAGGACTGACAGACCAAAATCAGCTCCACGATGGGCTGCTAGTGAATACTTTTCTGGGCTCTTCTAAGGAAAGAGTTTAACTGTACTCTTTGGAGGGCATGTTTGTTTATGAGGGAGTAGTTATTGGTGTTTGAATAGTCTGGGTTATTAACTTGGTGATGGCAGGTACTGCAGTTAAAGTGACTTGAATTTGCACTACTGTAATTTCTTTTTTTTCCACTCTGGAATGCTAAAATACCCAACCCATGAAACAGCACATTGTTTGCGTTCAGACGCTGAGGCCAGACTTCCTGGGTTCAAATCTTGGCTCTGCTACTTATTGGCTGGGGGCTTGGGCAAGTCTTGTGCTCTGTGCTTGCGTTTTACCGTCCATAAAATGGGGTTAATAATGGTATGTACTTTGTAAAGTTGTTGAGAGGATTAAGTGAGTTAATGAAGGTAGGTAAAGCACTCATTTGAGTCTGGCATGTAATGTGTGGTCTTGGCCATTATTATTTTAATCCACTTAGACATGAAATAGCTTTGAGCTAATTTTTCTAACTTCCTATTTTATAGATTAGGAAATAGGCTGAGTCATAGGGGACTACTAGTTAGTGGCAGGGCCCGGTTTCCTAAGCTCCTTTTCTTTTTCTACTGACTTCAGGATCTGAAGTAATCTCCCTTGGAGTTCACTACGTGGGACCTTAGAGCTAGCCTGAAATAATATACTGCCTTCTCCCCATATGGCTCACTCATAAAGGGTTTGGATATTAAGTATGCACATGAATATTAATATTTATTTCCATTAGGTTGATATAGTGTCTTTCCTTGGAAGGGGTCATGGAGACATCCAGAAACATCCGAGATTATAAATTGAGGGAGGGGCAGAAAGGAAAAAAGCCAGAGGAATAAAAATGGCAAGAGACCAGAAGCACCCATTATGTGAGCCAAGGCCTCAGGGACCGTTTCAGTGGTATTCTTTTGGATCTCACAGGCGTGACAGAACAAAGGCCTGGTCAAGTTTTTTCTGCCCATTCCCTTTGGAGACCGCTCTGATTTTAATTGTTGTCTCTCCGAGACCCAGGTGGCTGATGGCGTCTCCCTTAAGATGTGGCCCATAAGTCCAAGTTTGCTGAGCGCCCTGTCAGTGCAGATGCGGCTCGGGGAAGCCACGGACTGGCCGTTGGCAGTGAGGCCTGGACGGGGACAGCCAAATCCTGCAGTCCCTGTCAGCCCCGGGAAGCTGCTTTTCTTCTGTAGAGAAGTCTCTTTATTGGAGGTCGAAGGACAGCACGTGTCTCTGTATTTATATCCGGAGTTCAGCATGGGGCGTGTGTTTTTGACCAGGAATCACTTCACTGTTTTGAAAACAACCTTTCCTTCCACAGTTGATCTCCCAAGTTAGTGACTGAGTGAGGTCGCTCGGCTGCAGGGCAGGCAGGCTGGTGCTCGGTTATTTCTGCATACTGTGCCATTTGGCTGCTTGCTGATTGCATTTGATGCGGACATCCTAGCGGAAGGGATCGGGGATCAGAAGCTTGAGGAGCTAGGCTCCGGGTCTCCCAGGAATCACAGCTCCTAAGTTTTTCCTGGCTATCTGACCTTGGAAAAGTCCCTTAATTCTTGTGTGTCTCAGTTTGCTATAAAGAGTGCAGTCATGTAACACAGGTACTGCTTGACCTTGTTGGTTGTGTCGTTAAGATGACGCATTGGAAAGGACTCTGAAAACCTATTTGTTAAGTGTCTACTCGGGGCTAGGCTGGGTCCTGGGGAAACAGGACCGCACACAATGGACACAAATCCTTATCCTCTTGAAGCTTCCATTCTAGTGGGAAAGTACTGTATCCATATCAGGGGATAGCTAAGTTTGTTAAAATCGGACCTGGAAAGGGACGCCTGGGTGGCTCAGTCGGTTAAGCGTCTGCCTTCGGCTCAGGTCATGATCCCGGGGTCCTGGGATCGAGTTCCGCATCGGGCTCCCTGCTCTGCGGGGAGCCTGCTTCTCCCTCTGCCTCTGTCTCTCTCTCTGTCTCTCATGAATAAATAAATAAAATCTTTAAAAAAAAAAATTGGACCTGGATGATCACCCAGAAGTCCACTCATGGAGCAGACACTGAGTTCCCTTGTATTTTCATTTGTCCCACTATAGTATGTGAACATTAGTCTCCAAGCTGATGGGTTTCACAGTAAAGATGACAGCTGGTGCTTCCACATGGTTTGACCCTGAAGGAAGCAAGGAGTCTATCCACCACACAGTTGGATTCAAGCCTGACCTAAATGGCCCCTTCGGATCCTCCTCACCCTCCATTCTGTGCCCCTCACGTTCTGGTGCATGGCACTCCTGTTCTTTGCCCAGTTTGTGTAGAAGTAGCAACCTCGAAGGTCTTTGCCCCTGGGATCCCCTCAGCCCAAGCCCGCTTGGGGAAGCTGGACTCGGCGTTGCAGCTCGGCCTGGCTCAGTGCTGGGTCCTGATCCCAGCGTGACATCCCCCGAGGCCCCACTGGCTGCCCGTTAAGGAAGGTCACTATCAATAGCCTGCACTTTGTTTTTTTGTAGAGCACTTTTAGGAACTTGAGACAGAAGACACCCCAGCATTAAAATGTGAAATACGCTTGTGCTGTAGATTTTTAGCATGTATTTTTAAAATCTGGTGTTTTATGGAGGTTTTGAAGTTTTGAACTGAGAACACTGTATATGTTCAAACCCTTTAAAACCAAAATGCTGCTGTTTCTGCACATATGTGTGTTTATAAGTATAAACTTAGAAGTTTAGAATTTTTTTTTTCACCTTGAGGTAAAATTATACATCTTTAATAACAAAGTACATATCCAGGCCAGTCTATATAAAGGAACTGAGAAGTTATTTCTCTAAGTGCCAAATAATAGGTTATACCATGTATTGAACACTTGCTCTGTGTTTAGCTTTTTACATGTTTTATCTCCGTTCCTACAGTATTATTAGGAATTGGGTATCATCTTGATTTTATACACAAGGAAATTATAGGAAAGGTGGAGGCATCATATTAATTGCCGGAACTGGCAAGTTTATAATTACTAGAACTCTTAAAGCTAGCTAAATTTGGTCAGTATGATTGTGACATTTTTCAAACGTATTCATTTTCTCTCCATCTTGGCTATAATCGCCCTTTTGGATTTTTCCATCCCCAGCTAATTATAGATTGTAAGTCACTTCTACTAATAGTTATGGAAAAAGAAAGTTACGGACTAAAATAATAAACTGTTGGTAAGTCACCAACTATAAACATGGCAGTCCTACTAATTTATGTTTGATTCATACTGCGAATGGGAGCCAGCTTTTCCTTCTTTACTGAATTCATCCCGTTAATATAACTAAATGTACCTTACAGTGTAGACTTTTATAGTACAGTTTTGTATTTCTTAAAAATTTAAGGAATATTATAGTTTTTTACAAAAGGATACCATGGAAACACTAGTTTTACACACACACTCACACACACACACACACACACACACTTAAGTCTTTGTGTTCATTTATTTTTTTTTAAGATTTATTTTTTTTTTTATTCTTATGTTAATCCCCATACATTACATCATTAGTTTTAGATGTAGTGTTCCACGATTCATTGTTTGTGCATAACACCCAGTGCTCCATGCAGAACGTGCCCTCCTCAATACCCATCACCAGGCTAACCCATCCTCCCACCCCCCTCCCCTCTAGAACCCTGTTTGTTTTTCAGAGTCCATCGTCTCTCATGGCTCGTCCACCCCTCCGATTTCCCCCCCTTCATTCTTCCCCTCCCGCTACCTTCTTCTTCTTCTTTTTTTTTTCTTAACATATATTGCATTATTTGTTTCAGAGGTACAGATCTGAGATTCAACAGTCTTGCACAATTCACAGTGCTCACCATAGCACATGCCCTCCCCAGTGTCTATCACCCAGTCACCCCATCCCTCCCACCCCACGCCCCACTCCAGCAACCCTCAGTTTGTTTCCTGCGATTAAGAATTCCTCATATCAGTGAGGTCATATGATACATGTCTTTCTCTGTTTGTAAGTCTTTGTGTTCAATAGAGGGCACCATAGCACAGATCATGAATGTCTTCAGTGAAGATTTGTAGGTCTTATTTTTTCTTTTTTTTTCTCATGGTAAGAGGTAAACAGGCTGAATTAATTTTTTTCCCCTACCTCCCACTGCTAACCTTCCACACTCTGTACACATGTGTATATATCATTATATTGGGTTCAGTAGACAGGGCATCCTTAGTTAGGATTAAGTGGTTTTGCATAGCTCTATATTGTTCCCAACTGAACCAGTATATAATACACCTAATAAAATCATGTTGAGGAAAACCAGATTTTCGACTGTGTCCAATTCAAGGGAAAAACAGGATTTGCTTTGATTAGTTTAAAGTTGTTTTTGGGGAAAGGAATAACTTTTGGCTCATGTTGTAAATATCTTTTCAGACATTTCTTTAAAATTCTAGAGGCTGGGCGCCTGGGTGGCTCAGTTGGTTAAGCGACTGCCTTCAGCTCAGGTCATGATCCCAGGGTCCTGGGATCGAGTCCCGCATCGGGCTCCCTGCTCTGCGGGGAGCCTGCTTCTCCCTCTCCCACTCCCCCTGCTTGTGTTCCCTCTCTCGCTGTGTCTCTCTCTGTCAAATAAATAAATAAAATCTTTAAAAAATAAAAAAAATAAAAAATAAATAAATAAAATTCTAGAGGCTGTTTTTTGCTCCTTTTATAAAGGCTTGAAAATTATATACATTTATTTTTATGGAGCTTTATAAAGATGACATTTTATTGACCATTTTACAAAGTACTCTTTATATCAAGCTTGAAGTTGATTTTCTGCTATTTGATTTGTTTGTGGAAAATGTGGCACAAATATGACTAAGGTAAAAATAGGATTTAATATTATGATGATGGCAGTCACAACATTCTCTGAAATACAGTAAACCAGATACTCCTTAAAACGAACTAGCTATGCTCAGCGAACCAGGTGGGAAAATACTTCCAAAATTTGGTATTTTTAATTGTGAGATGAAATACCTGAGAGTAAAAATCATGAATATGTTAAAAAGTTATTTTGCTTATTTAAAAACCCATCCCCATGGAGCACGGGAGCATAAATTTAGTCCGCCAGTCAGAGGGCCTTCCAGTAACCAAAACCGTGCCTAGCAGGGGCACTGTTTTTTGAACTCCAGGCCCCTGTGGTTGGATGTCGCCCCCACCCCCACCCCCCCCACCCCCCCCACCCCCCGCCATGGCCACATCCTCCCACTTCAGAATTGTGAGCTGGGTATGTGTGGGCTGGGCTCCCTCTCACTTTTCATGGGCATGTCCTCCAGATGGCAGTAGTAAGCAGAAAAGAAAACACAGGAAATAATGAGTCTAATGTACAGTAAAATTGGAAATTGAATTATAGCTCAAGAAAAAGGACAGTAGCCTTGAGGTCCCGATCAACCTGGACTCTGATCACTTTTGTTTGCTGTACCCATGTGTTAGGTTACTAGCAAGTTAATAACCGCGCGTAAGCAGTTCAAGGCTCAGTAGAATTGCTTTAGACATGAAATAAAGCTAAAATGAATTTGTGTCCAATATCATTGGCATTAGTGCTCATTACTTTTGTGGTGTAATGCCTCGAACCATCTAAAATCAATTTTAAAGATTACTTATTATTTTATAAAGAAAATAAAACACATTTCCAACAGAAATAAAACAGTGAGCGTAATCCTATGAGCAGTTACTTGTTCGTGGCCGGCAGGAAAACCACCGACAGGACACAGGAAACTCTGTGCAAACTTCACGGCAAATGCGAGTTAATATTAATGGGTTGTTGCCCTATAAATCTTCTCTTGATTTGAAGTATTTAAAACAAGAGTGGTAAACATTTGTAAATGTAGAAAATAAATCTCAAAGAGTAGTAAAAGGGATTTACTACTTTACTACTTGTACTTGGTAAATTAATCTTTATCATGTGATATGGTCATCTTCTGGGAGAAGCCGGGGCAGAGGATGGGGAGGGAGGGGAAGTACTTAGCTGCTTTGCTGGAGATTTTGCCCTTTTAAAAAGGCACAAAGGTTTAACTTTTCCTTTTAGTAGGCCAGTAAAAATATTTTCCCAAGCTACATTTGGGAAGACTGTTGAAGCTAGATTTTGGTTGTGATGCTATACATGTGTAGACTTTTGCCTTGAAGAAATAACTCTGTTTTATTTTGGAGAAAAGGAAATCTTCTAATGACCTTGGATTTTAAGTAAATTGACATGAATGGCCAAAAAAGATTTACTTTTCTAGTTATTTGTGTAGAAATGCAGAATATAAGGGAAGGTTCATTCGGTCTGAAATACATAATCTGTGTTACATAGAGCTCTCTGTGCAAAATCCCACGTTGGGCAAAATTATCCTCGGGTTTTCGTGTTTTAGTTTTGTCCCCTCTGTTGGGCCTGAGTGCCTTGTAATATATCATTATTGAACTATTCATAGAGACGAAATTATCATACATCAAGATCTTTCCTAAAAAGGTAAAACCAGTTTTTATTTAAAAATAAGGGTGTACTTTGGCTTAATTTCCTGTTCTGAAACATGCATTTCAGAAAAAAAAAAACCAACATTCAGTGATAATATGAATTTGAGCAGGTACAGAATTGTTGGGAGTTGTTTTTTAGTTTTCCATGTAGTTCTGACGCCCTGGTTGAAATCTGTACTGTCTTTGTAAACTTTGACCTTGAATGTAGGAAGGCTAGAATGTACTTAGCACAAAATTATCGTATTTTAAGTGTATATATGGTAAAATCATTGGAGTAATTTTATTTGGTGGCTTATTTTAACAACTAGAAACACAGTGCCATGGAAGATTATGGAGAGATTTCTAGTCCATCTTAGGTTTTCCAAAAAAGCCAGCTCTCAACCCAGCCCTTGTAAACATGTACATAAGCACACTTGTAAAGTTTTAAAATGTAAAACATGCTGAGAGACATATTGGCTTTTTAATACAATTTTTAATAGTCGTTGAAAGTTTTGATGTTTCATGACAGCTTTGCCAAAAAGATCACAGAACCGACCTGCTGGTTGGCAGTAAAAAAAATTTTTTGAGTAGCACACATTTCTATGACCATAAGCAAAATCTTTCCATAATTAATCCACATGGTCATAACAGATGGTTAAATTGAAGAAATGTCCTTGAAGTTATTCTTTTAACAGATGTTCTTAACTATTAGCTCCATGTTTTTACTCACCTAAATTTCCAAAGAATTGAATAAAAAGTTAACATATGCTTTGATCCTTTTAATAGGCAAAGTCTTTCATTGATGCAAAGTTTGCCCAGTGGAGAGAGGACTTCGGTGGCACCCTTCTAACGTGTTGCTCTCTCCTCACCCTCTAATTGTCCATCCCCGACCACTGATCATTTCTCCCTTTTCCTCTCACACAGGGTCCTCCAGAACGCACTCCTGCTCTCAGATAGCTGTCTCCACCTCTTCCTGCAGAGCCATCTGAATTCGGAAGACATCGAGGCTTGCGTTTCTGGGCAGACTAAGTACTCCGTAGAAGACGCCATTCACAAGTTTGCCTTGATGAACCGGCGTTTCCCTGAAGAAGACGAAGAAGGAAAAAAAGAAAACGATATAGATTATGATTCAGAAAGGTATTTCCTTGCATTTCGATGTAATGTGTATGTGTTTGTAGAATACAGAGTGCACATATGCGTGTGTGTAGACATATAGACACACTTCACTTTTTTGTTGATGTAATACTAAGATAATGAAAAAATTAATTGACTGAGATTTTATTGAGCTGTGACAGCTCATCATAGCAGTCTTCACACACACCTCCACACTGAATTAATGAATGCAGTAGAAATTCAATTATCTGCATTCTGATTATGTGACTTTCATTTAGTCAGACTTGAATTATTCGCGTTTAAATTATCTGGCTAAAAAAATATCCAACTGCACTCCAAATGGCTAATTAAAAGTCCAAATTTCCTGTCTCTCTTTTGTGACTGGAGATAATTAAAGTTCTCCTCTGTTACTCAGGCTTTGAGTGTGTTGTGAAAACCAATTTCCTCTTTTTATTATTTTCCCCCTCTCTTCTTTCCCAGTTCATCCTCTGGGTTTGGACACAGCAGTGATGACAGTAGTTCACACGGATGTAAAATGAGCACCGCTCCACAGGAATCCTGAAAAATAATTCTCACGTTACCATCTTAGGAAGAGCAAATGATGTCCACTCATGGAGAAGAAAGCTTGCTAATAATATATCCTTACCTAAAGCTCACTGTCATGACATTAGGTATTTAAATTCTTAAAGATGTTGCATTGTTTATTAGTTATTTTTATGTTGTCTTATTCTGGCTCAGCTTCTGTAAAAAGCTAAAAGGCCCTGTGAATGCAAGTCCCCTTTCGAGGCAAACATTATGGGCAAAAACAAGATCCTGCCCTGGGATGAAATGTTAGGTACGTTTAGAAACACCTACTTGGTTTTACTCAATTTTAAAAAATAGGTATATAGGTAGCCTGCATTTAAAAATCCAGATAGCGCTTTCCTTCTTGTATCCGTGGTACAGTGTTCGCATAAACACAGCCTGTGTGATCTTAACCACTGTGGAGCCTGACGGCATAGACCAGGCCGCCTCTGCAGACATGTGGCTGGTATTTTGTGGGCTCCTCCCCTGCACTGGGAAAGACACTTTTTGCTTTTGGGTGTTTGACTGAAATATTTTAAGAAGCTTCACCTTTCCGGTATTTTATGTCCTACTTAGATGGAAAAGTGTATCTTATGAATAGAGACATGTTAAAATAATGTTGATGTCTTAGACAATAACAGAAATAGTGCTAGTCATGTTGCTTATATTTGCAGTATATAGATTCAGAAATACATTTTCATTGTCCAGATTCATTCACACATGGTTTCTGGAAACAAATAGTTTGTTTTCATTATTGTTGTGTGATTAGAATTTACGGGTTAACTATTTTCGGACTAAATGTGCAATTTCTTATCACTAGGTAACGTTCAGTGTCAGTGGTGGTTCTTTGTCATTTATTTTCAAGTTAGAAGTGGAATCTTATAAAAATTAGTAAGTTTATCAATAAATATTCCCGTAATTTAGAAAAGAATATCAACTTGCTAATTTAAGAATTATTCATTTTTAAAAAGTCCTTTCTTTCAAGGCATCCGCCTGAGGATTGGTATCATTTAATAAAATGTCTTCTTTTTTAGTGGCCCAAAGATAAAAGGTCTTAGATAAACTACACTGAACTTCAAATTTCAGATGAGGCAGCATTTTCTTGAGATAATTATCCAAGTTTCTTCTTCATTGAATGGTATGAAATATCTCTGAAACCACCAGGAAGATATTTTTACATAACCGGAATAACTTGTTGCTTTAATTAAATGTTACCTCACCTCATTTTATTTTAACTGGGAATTTAAAAGTTACTGTATTATTAAAAAGTCTTTGAAATCCTCATAACTAAGAACAGAAAAAAATTAAATTTAGAATAAGAATGATCTTAATTTTTCCTTCTTGTTTTTGTTTGGTCCAAAACATTATTGAGCTTTTGTAAATATTTTGATTTAATGTATCTTGGATCTTGTCACCTTATCATCTAAGACTCGTTATTTTAATACAGGGGAAAAAAGATTTAGCAATTTCTTTTTATCTTGCTAACATGTGAAGTTTGCCATCCAGTCATTTAAGAGCGATCCTTAGCTTGCTGGCAAAGTGTATTTGAATTCACATTATTTCTGTTTTACAAGTTTTTGAAAAGCATGTAAGGTGCCACCGATTGTCATATTATTTTTAGATGATGTAACATAGCCATCAAAATTGACATTAAGTATGCCTACTACTGTGGTGTGTAAACTTCATAAGATCATCGTTTTCACATTAAACGTGAAAAAATCAAGTTCAGTTTGTTGGCTCACTTATTCTATAGAAGAGGATAGATTTCTTCTGACTTACACCTAAATTCAGTGTGTTTTTGAACCAGCAGTAAATTTTAATGAGAAACTTCGGTAAGACTTGGTTTAATAGTCACTACAGTTGTACACATTGGAGGCTCAAACCACCTTGGTTTGGGGGTTGTAGTATCTCAGCACTGGCTTCTTAAAACTCATTTTCTGCAGCTGAGCTATTTAGGTGAACTTCAACCCCCGATGGCTTTCTGGCTTTGTTCTAGTCCCTTATTTTTCTCTGGCATATTTTTATAAAGCTTTCTCAAGGAAAAGAACATGATTACTAAGTAACTAAATTAAATAGATGTTTATTTAAAACTGTCTTTAATGAAACTTAAATTTAAAGAATTCTAATCTTGGATGCTTTATGATTTACATACAGCAAAACTGTATTTCCCTGGCTAATTCTGAAAGGGTAAATCGATTCACCTGTAAAGCCATTTTATGTGTTTTGTTTGAGAACTGATTTTATACATAACCCAGAGGTGTCAAAAATGAAAGTCAACAACCTGTTACTTAGGGCTTCTTTAAAGTCTCACTTGGAAGAAAGTGATTTGGATTCCAGTTAAAATTTCAAGTTTTTAAAAATTATTAAGGAAAAACAGAAATGTTTATTTTTAAGTAGTTATGTCCCTTAAGATATTAAGTATCTTGCAGGAGCTTTTCAAGCCTAATGCACATTTTATTGAATAATTAAATACAAACAAGTGATATGCCATAACCTTACTATGGTAAGGTAAAAGAATAAAATTTCTTTTATGGCTATTAAGAACATAAACAAATTTACTTAGCCTACTCACAATTACTGTTATATCCAACAGAAAATTGAATGCTGTTTTGAACTCTGTTTTTTTTGGTGCCTTAAGGGTTCATCATTATTGAGCTACTGTGGTACAAATACAGTTTTCGGTATTTCAGCTATCAAGAAGACCCTTTTCCACGAAAGGCCCCTACAGTTTTAAGACAAAAATAACAAAAGCTTATTCTGTTTCTAAATAGTTTTCCTCTTAATATTTAAATTGTTTAGTCAGTGTCGTATGAGTTCAATGTAGCATCTTTTCAGTGGAGAAAAGCATTTATTTCAACATAATTTTCTCTTTTTGTTTGGAATATAGACATTTTCTTACTTTATTATATATAAACACATTTTCAAAAAGAAATGCCGTCTGAAATTAATTACCGCAGTGTGACATTCAAAGCATAGATAACAATTTTCTTTGCAAATAAAAGTCCTAAGACATTAATACACTATAATAGAGGGAGTTCAAAAATTGTAGAAGAATGGAAGTAAGCAACAATTTCTTTAAAATTTGAAATATTTACAGAGGATTTTGCCTCCGTTCTTTGCCATATGCATCTCACAAACGAGTCACCATTGTCCCTTGAAGTCAGACACAATTGCTCTTCACTCTTGTTGCAAACTTTTCTAGATCATTATTATGAACACTGCATTGGACACTAATTTATTTTAGCTGCGCAAACCCTGGTAGTTAATGATCCTCTTCTCTTTCTCCAAAATTCCAAAGACTTCTTTTCAAAAGATAGAGAAGAGGGGGAAAAAAATTCAGCCACAGTTTTCTGCTGAATGTAAACTCTAGTCTAAAGACACTATGCAAATGGCTTCTGCCAAAGAGGAAAATACCCTTTCTGCCCCCCCCACAGAAGTGTAGATTCATCCCAAACCCCACACCGCTTGTCTTGGCTGCTGTAGAGACGCAGCACGGGCATAACTTGTGGTTGTGTTTTTGTTAGTTTCTTACCTCTGGGTCTTCTTTATAGCTTTAACCCCACCCCACTGGCGGTGGCGCTCCCGCCGCTGCACCCTCGGCCGCCTGTTGGCTGCGGCGCCTCGGCGGCTCGCGCACACTCCCTCGCGCCGCGTCCCGCACACGCGCGCTCCCGCCGCCTCCCGCCCGGGCGCTCCGCCGGCGGCGGCTGCGGCGGCGACTGGGTGGCAGGTAGCGAACCAGCCGGCCTCGGTCCGGTAACCCATGGCAACCGCCCTGGTAACCCATAGCAACTGCGCTGCGGAAAGAAAGGGAGGGGGAAAAAAAGAAAACCCGGGTGGGGGGGGCGGCGGTGGGTGGTGAGTGGAAACAACAACCGCAAAAGGACAGCGATTTACAGCACAAACCTGCAGCGCCCTCTCCCCTGCCCCACCTGCTGCCAACGTGGGCACCGCGAGGTCCCCTTCCCAATGTGCAAATGACAACTCTGGCTGCTTGGAAAATAAGAAAACGAGAATGCAGAAGGACCTCGGGGGGGGGGGGGGTTGGGGTGGGAGGGAGCTTTGAACAGCGATGCCCCCCTACCCCCCGCCCCAGGCCTCCGGGCTCAGTGGTCTCCTGGGGCCCCGCTGGGTTTGGGAGCGCGCGTGGAGCCGCGACCGCGCCGCTCCGGTGGGTTTCGGGACGGCTGGGTCGGAGTCGGCCGCGCCGGAGCCGGGGGAGGCGGCGGCGGCGTGTTGTTGCGGTCTAGACCGGGGTCTTTGTTCTGCAGATGCTCGCGGCGCTGCGGCCCCCGGCCCCGCCGGCCGGTGCGAGAGAGGGGGCGACGGCGTGCCGCCCCGGGGTCGCGGCGAGGCTGGGGCACAACCCGCGCGCTCCCTATGTGTTATCTGCGCACGCACCGCACCCATTAGTTAACCTCTTTCCTCTCCAGTCTCGCCAGGACCTCACAGCCTGCCGGGCGGACGCGCCGTCGCCTTAACTCCCCTCCCCCCGTTTGGAGAGGGAGGGGACAGTCGCGCTTGGTGGCGGGACTAGGCCTCGGGGGTAGAAGCGCGTGCCTCCGGGTCCAGAAACGGCCCTGGGTCAGAGTTTAATGTCTGTGTGTGCGGGGGGGGGGGCGGTGAGGAACAGGCGGGGAGACACAAGTCCTCCACCGCTTTAGGCTGCGGGCCCAGAAGCGGGGCGGTGTTCTTCGCCCGGAAAAAAGAGGCGCGCGGCCGGTGGCATAACCAAGTGCAAGGCCGCCGGAGGACAGAGGGGGGCGCTGCCGGGACAGCGCCGCGGCGGCAGCTGCCCGCCCGAGAACGCGCCGCCTGGGGTCTGGCTGGTTGTCCGAGTGGTGGAGTGGTGTTAGGGGTTCCAGGTGGAAGGAACCTGCGCCCCACATAGATTTCAGTCCGTGTTGAGGAGTATCGTCTGCTCGTTCGTGTATTCGCAGAATCCCCCTGATGCAGGAAGCATCCGGGGACTGGTTCCATTCAATACCAAGCCCCTAGGCCCATGCAAGTCCATTCCACGAGGAACGGTACTGGGGTGAAGACCGGCCGCCCTAGGAAGCTGAAGTCCACAGTTCTAGGTCTAGTTCAAATGAGCTGTGATTCCAAGCTCATTTTGATGTTTTAAAAAGGAAAACTTTCGACTTGGATGATTCTTGAACTCCTTTGAGATCTTAATCCTCAATGATTTTCCCTCTGTAGATGTGTACCAGTTACAAATCCAAATAGCAAAGCCATCAGCAACATCTTTTTGGAGGCAAAGACCTACACAAGTGTAACACACACTCACTTGTACAATGCAGGCTCCTGAACAGGTGATTAGATCAACAGTGTTTCATCTAACTTTTGCTGGTAGACAAAAGGGAATCTGGCTATGTAAAGAAAGGTATTTTAATCCTTTCATAAAGAAAAGAATCTTCCAAATATATATTTTTGCTGCCATAGATCCTGGGGAAACTTGGTTTATTTCCGCACATACGCATGTTCTGGGTTCCACTGCCTACCAAGCACCTGGCACAGAGACACACGAACCTTTGGAGGTAAAAGGTAGCTACTTGTGCACCTGGGGATCCATTCGGTACCATCCCAGCCGTCTGCATTGTGGTGTACTGGGAGCCCTGTGCTTTAATTTTTTTTTTTTTTTAACAAAAGCAATTACAGAAAAGTACAAATTTAACGTGTGACATTTAACATTTTGCCGTGGCAGGCAGCCTCCACTTAAATGGGGCCTTTCTGCAGAACAACAGGAGCCAAAAGGCCTTGTGTCATGGAGTAATGTAAGACACAATCTGGACTGCAAACGCACAATGAATCGGGAAGGATTTATGTAATTAATTGACCAGTCTTAACCTGTTATCGTGATGTAAGGAATTTGGAACTCATTAATTTGGGCTCTGACAGATTTCATATTAGAGCTGGCAAATATGGATTGAACCTCTTATTCTTGTAGCAGCTGGAATTTCCATGACAGTGAGGATTAGTGAAGAAGACCTATTGCTGGAGTCAAACTGCCTCTTTGTAATCAGTAGCCCTGCTCTGCATTAAAGGGATAATGGAAAAAAAAAAAGGAAGAGCCGTATTACCTGGCTGAAGAAGCCGAAGGGGCTTGTGTTCACTCTGCTGGCATGTGTGTTGAGCTCCAGCATTTGCAGTCGAATGGAAACATTAATTTCAATCATAAAGTTAGGTGGTTTCCCAAGCACCTTGAAAGAATGAGAAGGTAGAGGGGTCTCAGGGTCAGGTTTGGTATTGTTGTCAAAGTTAAAAGGGCTGAAAAGACAGAGCCTTTGAATTTCCTCTATGTGAACACAGAGACTGTATGAGGAAGGATACAGAAGTCTTCTGAGGGGCAAACGGTGTTTCTTGTAATGTCATAGTCACTAATGGGCAATTCAGAGCCTTGAGGGAGAGCCTGGCTTTCTCAGGAGCCACTCACTGTCTCCTGCTCAGAGCTCTTTCATGGACCTCACGAAACCCAGAACTCACGTAATGAGCCTTTCATTTGATCATCTAATCTCTGTCCCCTTCACAGTATATGATGTCTAGTGAATCACCCCTTTGGAAATGTCTAATTTCTTTTTTGAGATTTTAAGAAAACCCAGTAAAAACCTAACTTTCATTTTTCCCCCTTGACAATCAGAAAATGGCTAGGTTGAAAAAAGGGTCTCAAGATTAAACTAAATGTCTTTTCTTTTCCTTCCTTTCACAGTACTTTTCCCCTCTTGCTGTGCTGTGTGAGAAGGTTAATATAACAACCGCCGTAGGGATCATTAATACAGGAAGATAAGCAGAGTTGCACATTTAAAACATTTTCAGGGTATCATTTGCCTCCTTGTACCGATAAAGAAGTCTTTGGTAACAAATGCAGAAGCAGGCACTGAATATTTAACTTTTTAGACAGAAAGCCCAATTGACCTTTCTCAATACATTATTATTCATAAATACTCTCCAAAGTTGGGCACTGACTACTCTTGAAATGTGTTTTTCCACTTGTATATTACCTTTAAAAAACTTTCATTCAAGCAAAACTTAAATTTTTATATAACAAATATTGTTATAACATAAATCTTCACAAAACAAAAAGATTTCCAGTCCTCCTCCCCGCCTCCCTTTTTTGTGCTGTCTGGATTCCAACTGAATTGCCAAGTAAAGAATTTTCTTTTTAGTTAGTAATAATAGGATTTGATCTAGCAACACAGCACTTGGTACAAAGATTTGTTTTGTGATTATCTTGTTAACGACTGATTTCTTCAGCTTTGGTTCCATTTAAGTGAATGCATAAAGATAAACCCTAGAAATTGGCATCAATATATTAATGTTATCCTTCTCATTGAGAGAGCTAGTAGTTGTTATTGGTATTAGTATTTCAGTGGGAAGGCTGTGAAGATCAACAGTTGATATCAGCAAGACTTGGATAACTAATATAAACCATGACAAGGGCGATTAATAGTGTATATAAACACACTTCAAACTTGTATACATGATCTCAGCTCTCACCTACGGATTTCTTTGTATTTTTTTGTAAAGGGTAATTTGTAAGCTGACAATTACAAGGTTATCAACTTATGTGCTGTGCATACTGTTTATGTACTGGAAGTATGGAATGGACATATTGAAGCATGATTTGTCAGAGAGAGTGTTGACTGGAAGGAAGTCTGGTGAACTGAGTTCTGGCTCCGCTACTAGCACATACTCAGAGGGAGCTCCCAAGCCCTCTGGACTGCAGTTTCCTCATCACTGCAATAAGAAGATTGGATACAGAATGCAGAATGTCTTTAAAGGTGTTAATAAGTGTTGTTTAAAAAGAAAAAAGAGGAGGTAGGTTGAAGGTTTCCATAGTCAGTTATATTTTAGACACATTGTGTTAAACAAAATTTAACATTAATTTTTTTTTTCTGCAGGACTTGTCAGTGCCTTTCGTATATTAATATACACTGTGAATCTCTTAAGTATTTGTGTGTGAGAGGGGCCGGGGGTGGGGGGGCTTCTTTATGCAGTTTCCTTAAACTGATTTGAAGAAGAGAATCTAAAATTCTATGATTTTTGAATCTGTAATAGTTTGGACCTCTTCCCAGAATGAGTAAAGGGCACTTGCTTTCACCCTACGTGTTCCTGAGGTAGGGTGTGAGGAATATGTGAGTATCACTAAATAAGAAGGATTCCCCTTCAGAGAGCAAGTTCTATAAAGAGGCAGGGAGTGTGGTACTAAGTTTAAATCTTAGTTTCACTGCTTACAAGATAAGTGACCGGGGAATAGGTCACTTAACCTTATGGAATTTGTTTCTTCGTTTATAGCATGAGGATAATGATACAACGTGAGGCCAGGGGTGAGGCCAGCAGTGATGAAGTCACTGCACATTCCCTCTGCTTGGAAGGGTCTTTCTGTTTTCCCTTCCAATGCCTTTTTGCTTGGCTAATTCCTACTACTTATTCAGGACTCGTGTTCTGTCTCCTATGCGCTGATGACTGGTGTCGACTCTGACCACACCCTTTGTGCAACAAGACCCACGACCAACCTCATGTCCCCACGTGCCTTTCTGGCAACACTTCTCCCCCTTGCTCTGCAGGGTGGGTCACCTGTCTGTCCGTTCCTCTGTTCAGGCAGAAGCTCCTGGAGGGTGAGGACTGCCTTTCATCTCTGCCTCCTACCCCCTACCACCCAGCACCAGCCTACAGTTTGATACGGAGCGCATTCTAGAGGCAATGATAAATTACTGCCATGGGGTGGGCGAAAGGCCTGCAGACCCTCTTCAGGCCCCTTTCCTGGGGTAGAAGCAGGAAAAGAAGAAGAGCTTGGGGAGCGGGAGGAGGTAATTCAGAGCTGTTTACCTCCTTGAACTTGGAAACTTTGATCGTCCTGAGGGTGCATGAGAACCCTCTGTTACAGTGCCTCTGTTTCTCATTTCTCGACTGTAGTGGGCCTTGAGATGGTAACATGATTGTCCATTCATAACGTCTGCGTGGCAGTCAAGAAATGCTTTGCTCAAGATGACTTTTTTCTTTGATCAACGAGACCATTCAATGAAATATTTTGATCAAATATTTCTTTTGGTCAATTTGTTTCTGATAAGACACTGTGCCCAGTGCAGGGTGTAAACAGTAGCGTGACATCTGAAAACTGATGGGTGATTTCAAGTGGGAAGATCTGACTATGTGGACCGGCTAGCATTTTCTCCATTTGGCTACTGTTCTGTCATATAGCCCTGATTAAGCTGAAGCCCAGACAGACTCTTAAAGAGGAACTGAAAAGTAATTTAGAGTTTTACTGAAGTCTCCTAAAAAACACCAAAAGAATCTAATTTTAGCCCCCAAACTTTCTGTCTCGGGTCTCGGTCTATCTCTACACACACACACACACACACACACACACACACACACACACACACACA